>NW_027283438.1:0-7500 GCF_046629955.1 Centroberyx affinis | reverse complement strand
AATGAGGTATGGTAGGAATATTATTTGAATATTTCTGTTTTGTTTGAGATCACACCTAACATTACCATTCAGTTCAATGAGATGAACATTAATTTGATTGTTTAATGTGATTTTGCATACATGAACCATATCGTGATATATATTGATATCGAGAAAAATCCTTATGATTATCATGATATTGATTTCAACCATATCGCCCAGCCCTACAATGTACACTACAATACAATTTATAATACAATATACAATATAACATACAACACCAGGAGCGTGAGTGTTATGAATAATATAAATGCTAAATGATAAGTGATATATGGTATTGCACAGTAGGTAAGTGGTAATATGATATAAGTAGTCAACACTGAGGCACAGTGGTAGTGCAGTGATGATGCAATAACAGTACAACAGTCCAACAATTGTACAATAAGTACAGTGTCTTGTGGTTAGAGGTTTGCCCAAAAATTCTCCATTGACTCTCACTTCAACACATCAACCCAGTCTGATGTCTCCAAGTGTGTAGCGTGTGTAGACTATTATGTTACCTATGATAACTTTAACTGTGTTGCTTTACCACTGAGTCCCCATTCATTGTCAATGCCGCCCCCTAGTGGCACAAAGTCAACAGTGTGACAAACTAACGAATAAACAAACTAACGGACGGAGACCGATCCATAGTCCCCCCTTTGGTGGGGGACAACAAAAACCAGGAGTATTCAACTATTATTCAAGGAGGTCCAGTCACTAAAATTTATTCCCATCAAAGGTCTGAAGTATCATAATGTCTTAAAACTTGTGCTATGATTCGGAGGCCAATATATAGTTGTTGTGTGACTTTCTATCAAATAAAATAAACAATGTACATTTCAATATCATTTGAACAACATTTATTGATCAATTTCAAGAACTTTCCCATGCACACACATTGAACATGTGTGAGAAAACAAATCAGTAGCTTTATCTTGAACTTGAAAACTGTCAAAAAAAAACAGTCAGCAACCAACAACAACAAGCAACAAGCAAACAAGCAAACGTGTGTGTGTGTGTGTGTGTGTGCTCTTACCTGCGTCAGGTGCCTCCTCTGCTGGGGGGGGAGTGGCTTCCTGCTCAGATGCGTCTGGCTCCGCCTCCGAAAGCGTCTCAGCCAGCTCTCCGCCAATGTGCACGTCCACCTGCCGTGATGTCATCACTGAATGTTAAGCGTGTTTTAGGGATCAGCTCAAAAGCCCAAACTGGGGTCCGGGGACCACCAGGGGTCCTCGAGGGGGGCCGCAGGGGGGTCCCCAACAAAAATCAGGAATAGTTCAATTCTATCTTTCATGTCAGTCTCTAGAATAGGGCTGAACAATTAATCGAAATTTTATCGAAATCGCAATATGGCCTACTTCAATTTTCAAATTGCAGGAGGCACAATATTTGTTAAAAGTGAAATGTGTCAAAATAGCATTTTAAAGTAAATATTGTGGTGCTGCAGAGATGTCCTGGCCTACACATCATATTCTACAGACTTAAGAAAACATCTTTGTTTGGTACAGATCCCCGCAAAAATCACACCATAATCATTTTAATACGTTTTTCAATGAAAATGAGAATAATGATGTAAAAATGATCATTCCCTCTAATATCGCAAATCATATCGCAATTGCAATATCAGTCAAAATAATCGCAATTAGATATTTTTTCAAAATTGTTCAGCCCTACTCTAGAAGTTCAAACAACAAGGGAGTGTTTTGGTCATAGTTTTACTAACACCCACCGCTGTTATTACCTAATAACCTAACAACAAAAGATCTTGTTATTATTCCTGTCACTGGTTTCTGGAGTTGCCACTGGTGTGTGTGTGTGTTCCATTAGTGTATCAGCTTAATAGATAAGTAGAAAAATGATATAAAACTCAGATTAATTTATCCAAACCAAACTTTACCTTCAGCTGAGACTTGGGGTGAAGGAAGAAGAACGGCTTCAGGACAGGAGACCTGGAAAACACAGAGAGAGAGAGTGTGTGTGAATGTGTGTGTGTGTGTGTAGAGTTTATACACAGATATCATTATTTTTAGGATTTCAGGGAGTTTCTCTGTTATTGTGACTGAAATGCTTACACTTTATGGCAGTTTTAAGAGTCAATTCAGTTATAGAACTAACAAACACAAATGTTGCGATGTTTAATCACAAATTAAAGTAAAAAGTTGCCATTGACTTGTTGATGATGCTGAATTGTGATGGCTTCCAAAATAATTATCGACGACCACGTGTATTTAGACCAAGTTTCGGCCAATATGTTTTTTTCAAGGCCGACACCAATACTGATACTTTCAGAATAAAGTCACTGATAGCCAATATTTTGTGCCGCTAATCAATATCTATGCCAAATAGTACAAGTATTCAGTTTTTCCCCCAGAATTGTATTCTTATTGGGCTGGAAAAGCCTCTGAAACAGCATTTAGATAATCTTGTGACTCTAAAACTCTCCACTGAAATTCTTTTAATTTAATTATTTTAAGGTTAAACCAACATATCTGTAATTATTCACAAGCATGATACAAACATGTCGAAAACTCACAGCTGAGTTTTTATATTTTGCCTCTGAGTTTTCTGGAGTGCTGCCATTCCCTTACTGTTCTCCAGAAGGTAATGTGAGGACGCCTGCCACTTTCTTCACTAACGATGTGATATTTTGTGATATTTGTGGTGAAGGGCGTGCTGTGAGGCGTTCTCAGAGGTAAAACTGAAACTTTCACGTCCTTGGAGTACCTGCAGGCCGGGGCTCAGCTGACTTTGTGTAGAAAAAAAACAAAACTGTACAAATCTGCACTCGTGCTCGTGGAAATATATCAAGTTTTTCAACTCACACTCTCGGCCGTCCTCCCACGATGCCCGTCAGTCCGGGAGCTGCAAGGACGGAAGAAGAAGTGAGAGAGGAAGGAAGGAATGAGGAGGAAAAAGGACAGGAGGGAAGGAGAAAAAGAGATAAATTAGATATTTGAGTTATCCTGCAAACTGTTAACTTTTAACACAAAAAAATATAATCTGCTTAGGTTTTGGACCCTTCCTCCCTGCCTGCCGGTTCTGCAAACCCACGTTTTGCAGCCAAGCTTTGTTCAAACCCACAGAACTTTATTTTGACTTCTAGTCCAGATCCCGAGGTTTCCAAAGACACCAAACATGTCAGGCTGGGGCCAGTTGCATAAAGTTAGTTTAAGACTAGTCTAAGCCTTAGACTGGTCTTATATTCTCAGGTTGGACTAGGCTAATTAAGTCTGTCTGTTACTTAAATATTACAACTGACTTATTTTGAGGTAGGACAGTTAGCCACCTTCCCCCTGGCTAATCTTGAGTTAAGAACTTTGTTGCTATGGCAAGGAGTCGGCCATAACTGTCAGAGCGGGACGTTTAAATACTGAAGCTGTTTCATAAAAGATGGCAAATCTTTTGTTTTTGGGAAGAGTCTGAAGAAGAGAGTGAGTCTTTAGAGACAGAAACAAACCATTAGAGATCTACAACAACCAAGAAGTAGTAGGAAAAGGTAAATACAAATGTCTATAGCAAGTTTGACTTAAAGTCACATTTAAGTCTAAGACCGGGTCTATCTTTATGCAACTGGCCCCTGAATTACAGGGAAATGTGTATAAAATGATGCACAAACATCTTTGTTCCATTTGTTCCATTTGATGTAAGCCATAAAATTAAATATTTCACTCAATATAAGCAGCTAAAGCTTCAGTGAAGTGTGACATTGTTGTACAGTGTGGAAAAAAAGTGTTTTTTCTAACTTTGAAGCTACTTAAGGGGAAATCTAAGGGGGTTAAAATTTATGTAAAAACTGTTAAGTGTACTTTTTGTTCTAATTTAGAACGGTTTGTTTTATTTCTATTACAGAAATATCCGTTATTATTTTATTGACTGTTATCTTCTGCACTGTTTTTATGCTCTGTGTTACTTGTTTTTACTTGAATGTGTCCCTATTGTATTGTACTGTACTGTGTTTTTACTGTTTTTTCTGTTACTCAATTTTTTATTTTGCACTGTCTCGTTATTAGTTGCTGTAACACCCTAATTTCCCTTCGGGGATGAATAAAGTACCTATATTGTACCTATCTATCTATCTATCTATCTATCTATCTATCTATCTATCTATCTATCTATCTATCTAAAATAAGCGCTACAGGTCAATGTTTCTCCATCACTTGACAATTCTAGCTGTGGCTGGTATGCTAGTCTATTCAACCAGCCATTATTTGGAGTCCTATCCTATTTAAAAACCTGGCTGGTTGGTAAAATAGTTAAAGCAGCAGGTGAATTTTGGGATGAACCAGCTGTTGTAGCTGTTAGACTAAAAAAAATAATGAGTTTCCTGCCCTACTTTCAGTTCTACACTCCTACATCTAATGGCATGACTCAATGCTTAAGATCCGTCTAAACTATACAGCAACCTCCCATGAGTCAGATAAAGTTCATGGTGTGTGTGTGTGTGTGTGTGTGAGTCAGTTGAACTCGTCACCATAAACAAAACCCAAAACTGGTTCTTTAGGGTCACAACCCTCCTTATCTTCAGTAACACAGCCTGCACCGAGTTGATAAATGCTTCCTCCTTTATGAGTGTGTATGTGTGTGTGTGTGTGTGTGTGACAGGGGGGGAGAATTATTAAGCTATTCAAACCAGAGAGTGCCAGTGTACGTGTGTGTGTATGTGTGTGTGTGTGTGTGAGTACGTGTATTTGTGTATTTGCAACTCTGCAGTTTTTCTTATAGAATCTTTCGCTCCTGGACGTTTTTTTGAGGATGAGATCCAGTTTATGAATGGCCCTTATGGATATTTAATTCATGATATATGCACTTTTACAGCAGTTGGTGGGAAGGGGGGGTAATGAGAGAGTGTGTGTGTGTGTGTGTGTGTGTGTGTGTGTTTGAGAGTGTGTTGGTCGTACCCATGCCGGTCCCTGCAGGAGCGATTTCCCTGGCGAAAAGCTCAAGAGCTTTCTTCTGTTTGTGGTGAGCAGCCATCCAGATCACTGCCTCTCTGGAGCCCTGGAGGGGAGGGGGGGGGTGATTACATACACATGAATAATCCATATCTTTCTATTAAGAGCATCACAGTATAGTTTAGCAGTTACAGGTTAAAGGGCTAGTGGGGAAGGTCAACCGAAGTCTAACTGGCTAACAGTAAACAATTTATGAAACAAGTCAGAAAGGAGTAGCTGCCAATCTCAAAAATGAGGTTTAAATACAGCTCTGGAAAAAAATAAGAGAAAATATTAAAAATTAATATGAACTTGTTTTCTTTGCATTATTCAAAGGTCTGAATACACTGCATCTTTTTTGTTATTTTGACCAGTTGTCATTTCCTGAAAATAAATGCTCAAAATGACAATATTTTTATCTGAAATTAGGGAGAAATGTTGTCAGTAGCTTATAGAATAAAACAAAAATGTTTATTTTTCTCAAACACATACCTATAAATAAGACAACCAGAGAAACTGATAATTTTGTAGTGGTCTCTTAATGTTTTCCAGAGCTGTATATATATATACGTATATATTTTTGAGTCATCTTTTTATTGAAAACAAGGCAGTATAGAAACATGTTTTTTCTGTTGTTTTTTTTTAAGATTTATATATTTAAAAAAAAAAAAAAAAAAAAAAAAAAAAAAAAAAAAGGCCTTGAGGTTATCTATTAGAAAACACTGAAATCTTGAATAATTTTGACTAAAAATAAAAAAACCTCATAGTTATAACTGAAAAATGAAATGAAAAAGTCATCTTCAAATGTTAGTATAGACTTCAAACATCATTTATGTCAAGATCGTACAGAAGCGTCATTACATTCAGCTTGAAAAAAACATTTCTCCTGACAACAAGATATTTTCTTCTGATCACTGGAGAGAATGAAGCAGGTGACAAGCCAGAATACAGAGAGAAGAAGAGAAAAGAGGAAAGAGAAAAACAGAAGGATGAATGAGAGAGGTGAAGAGGGAAGGATGTTTAGAGGCATGACACAGGCTTAACTTAGCCGACCCTGACCTGCTTCTAGAGGAGGAGAAAAGAAAGAGGGATGGATGGAGGGATGGAGAGAGGGAGAGAGAGAGAGAGGAGAGAGAGAGAGAGAGAGAGAGAGAGAGGGAGAGAGAGAGAGAGAGAGAGAGAGAGAGAGAGAGAGAGAGAGAGAGAGAGAGAGAGAGGCTAGAGGCATGAAACAGGCTTAACTCCGACCCTGACCTGCTTCTAGTACTGGAGAGAGATGGATGGATGGAGAAACAGAGGGGGGGGGGGGAGAAGAGATAGAAATGGAGAGGGAGAGAGAGAGAGAGAGAGAGAGAGAAAGAGAGAGAGAACGACACACACAGAGGGATAGAAGAAAAAAAGAGAGACAGAGAGAAAGAGACAACATTCATGACAAACATTAAAAAACTAAGACAGAGGCTGTTTGAGGCAGTAGCTGTGTGTGTGTGTGTGTGTGTGCGTGTGTGTGTGTGTGTGTGTGTGTGTGTGCGTGTGTGTGTGTGTGTGTGTGTGTGTGTGTGTGTATCAAACCTTGTTGTGAGCGTTGCTTCCGTAGGTGTCCTCTGCTCCCAGGACTTGGACGTTGACGGAGCTGAAATCCTCCAGTCCTAACTGCTTAAAGATACGCCTCGTCCTACACACACACACACACACACACACACACACACACACACACACACACATTAACACTACATGTTGGTAATTCATAATTTATCTTATAAATCCATAAACATAAGCGCTGAAAAAGAGTCGAGTCAAATTTTATTTCAACATGAATCTCTATGTGCTTTACACAAGGAGGAAAAAAACTACATATAAAGTAACAGCTTCCAAGTTTCTCACACAGACACACACACACACACACACACACACACACACACACCACCGTTTGATGATGCTATCAGCAGTTCGTCTGGCCTTCTCCGATGCTCTCGGCCCTCCGACTGGACAAACTGCTGTAGCTCTGAATCCATCCATATAGGTAGCACACACCTAGGAGAGAGGAGAGGAGGAGGAGGAGAGAGGGGAGAGGAGAGGAGAGGAGAGGAGTGTTTTTGAAGGCTGATACAGATATTTCTGGGCTGAAGCTGCTGTCCTGCATAGAGAATGATGCTGTTTACCTTGTAGTCATTTGACGGAGCGTAGCCTTTAGCCCCGCTCACTCTGACAGCACCTCCCTCCACACCTGGACACACACACACACACACACACACACACACACACACAGGAAAAGTGAGGAGTTCAATTCACAAATACTCAACCCACAAGTAGGGCTTTGTCCATTCTACTTGTTATATATTTCTTCAGGCTGGGACACTTCAGAAGGGACGAGTCTAATCAGTGTCCAGCGTTCCAGATACAGGAAAGAGTTTTTGACTTTTTGACTCTCATGCCCCAAATCCCCACCCTGTCTTCCCCTCTCTCTCTCTCAATCTCTCTCTCTTTCCCTTCTCTATCTCTCACCCCTCTCTCTCCTTCGCACCCTCTCTTTCTTATCCTAACAGCTCCC
>NW_027283437.1:0-35404 GCF_046629955.1 Centroberyx affinis | reverse complement strand
TATATATAAATATACATACATATAAATATACACACATATGTGTGTGTATATATACATATATACAGTACTGTGCAAAAGTCTTAGGCACCCAAGAGTTTTTATATAAATTGTGTCTTAGATGTTTATTCATTTTTTTTCTGCATTAGTGTGTCAGTAGACTGCTCTTTATAGTACATTTTTTAATATTTAGAAACTTTTCATTTAATTATTTTTGAAAGCATCTTCGCTTTACTTTTTTCTTTTACATATGCCTAAGACTTTTGCACAGTACTGTGTATATATATATATATATATATATATATATATATGTGTATATGTAAAACATATATACACACACACACATATGTGTGTGTATATATATATCTTTATAAAAAGATATACACAGTTAAGGTGTAAATTTAATTTAATGTCAAAAAGAACCATCACCTTTGACTAAATGTAACTAGGGCCACACTCAAAGTTCATTTTCTCTATTAATTTATATTGGCAAATTTTAAGACAAGATATCTTGACATACATACATACAGTTAACACCCATGCCAGAGTGAGGATGAAGTCCCATGTGTGGGGGTGAGCTGCGGGAGGATGAGAGGGAATGGCAACCCCAAATAGACCAAATTATCAAATGAACCCCCCTTTTATTTATTGTATCCTTAAAAAAAAAAAAAAAAAAAAGAAAAAGAAAAAAATGAAGTAAACAGAAATGTAGGCTACCTGTCTACCGGTGTCCTTGAATAAATCACTCACTGGCTCTGTAGGCTATAGCAGCATGTCTAGTACAGTGTCATATAAGGCTTATAGTGACGCTTAGTATGGGCCAATATGAAACTGTAGTCCCAGTTGGCCCAGATGGAGACACAGACACACACGCCCATCAATTCAGCATCCTGCAGCAAACAAAACCTCCGGGTGTTCACCACTCAAAACAAACCGGCCACTCAAATCAGTCCAACACGAAACACTTACCGCTCTGTGTCGATGTGCCGGGTGTTAGTGGCTTTCTACGTCCATACAAGTGCTGACATGTTATTATTCCCTACAGAGACACCGGGATTTATCCTGAGGAAGCGCCGCTGTCGGCTGAGAGAGAGAGCGAGAGAGAGAGAGAGAGAGAGAGAGAGAGAGAGAGAGAGAGAGAGAGAGAGAGGAGAGAGATAGAGAGAGAGAGAGAGAGAGAGAGAGAGAGAGAGTCAAGCTGGACAGACTTAACAAAAACAAACGGGACTTCCGGGCTTTTTTTTTTTAATTTTCAAAATAAGATTCATAATGCATTTACTTGCCTACTATGGCTCAGTAGAGTCCCTTCCAAGTTGCCTGGCATAAGCTTGGTAGTTGAGAATACCTTTGTATCTTTTTGCCATTTCTGTAAATGTAGCCTATCTATGGACAGCAGCACAATTTCTATAGCCTTCAGGAACAATTGTGCCGATGTGTTAAAATTGACTTTTGCAAGATAATAAACATCCTTGTAAGTTGGCTAATGGCCTTATTCTATAGTAGACATACCATACTTCCTGTATCTTTTTTCGTTTAACTTATAGACACTCATCGGGAAATACAGTGCACAATATAGCCTAATATAAAATAATATAATGTAATATATAATCTTTTTTTATAGTAGTGTAATTATAATTGTGCTATATATTTGGCGGGTCTATGCACTCCAATACTTATTTTTATTTGTTTTGTTTTTTAATCTGACACATTTTATACTTTTATTTTGAAAGCAAAGTTGATCACTTCCGGTCTATAAAGTCTCTCTGGCAACTTGAGAAACAGGCATAAAGAATGTATTTTTGGGAACATTGTTCACACGATATTCATGCCAATAAAGCAAACTGCATTCGAAGTAACACTGAATTGAGAGGGGAGTGTTTATATTTGGAGATTAGAGAGCGTTTTAAACATACAGGTATTTAAAAAATAATGTGTACAGTTCTTAAACACATAGAAGGAATCGTTTTAAATACTGTCGAAGTAACTATGAAAGATAAACTAATAATGCTTGTTGAGAGTGTGAAAATAAAGAAATACTAACAAAAACAATATTAAAAAAAAAACTCTCTTTCCTCCAGTGTTTAGTAATGAAAATAACAAACACTAGATGGAAGCCTTCCCTTATTCTCCCATTGCTTTTGGTACTGCTTTTTGTTACTATTATTATTGTTGTTGTTGTTATTATCATCTTTAGATATTTATCCAGCAAGTGTGCAATACAACCACAGTCTTCTATTATCGGCCACTGGGAGCTGCCCAGTACAACCATTTTAACTGCAATAAGAAAATAATGGAAGGATCCAGTTGAGTTTTTATCTCACTATGGTAACACCGGAGTGTGAGTGTGTGTGTGTGTGTGAAGACTCTGTTATCCCTTCAGGGGAGTTGTGTTGATCACTTTCCTAAATACTTCTGCTCCTCTTGATATTTGAGCTTGAAGGAGGATTTGCTTGTCCTTGTGAAAGTAATGGCACTGGGGCTTCAGAGGTGGCCTGAATATGTGTAATATGGCAAATGAATTACAACCAGTGCTGTTTTATTTCAGAGCATTCACCACTAGAACTCTCTAAGGTTCAAAGTACCTTACAATGCATTGACTGATGACCTTTGAACCCTGTAATAAACTTATTCATTTCATCTTCATCACCTTATGAATTCTGTAAAGGTTTACACATTCAATAAGAAATCACTTTTATTGCAAGATCACTTTAACCACTGTAACACATATTTGTTATTATAAATCTGTATGGCACAAATGCATATTTGTAGGCCATCTCTATTGCTAACACCCGTGAGTTCATGGGTGTTAGCCTTTTGTAGGCCATGGGATGGCCTACAAATGTGCATGTCATTACAAATTGTGACCTATAGGAAAACCAAATCAGACAATGTGAGGATTTACGAAATGTTACAACAAGTACTTCTTTCAGCCCTCTTTCTGGCCTCTCTTTCATACCTTCTTAGCAACTCTTGTTGTTTCTTTTTTAGTTCTCTATTATACTCTGCCTCCGTATTTTTTATTATCTCTTCTATCTCTTTCTTTCTCTCTGCTTGTCTCTCCTCGGCTCTCTCCTCCTCCCTCTTCCTCTCCCTCTCCCTCTCAGCCTCGGCTTGCTCATTTATTTTCCTCAGCTTTTTTTGATATTCTTCCTCTAGTTTCCTCTGCAGTTGCTCTTGCTCTTTGCGTATTTGCTCCTCGTTCTCCTTCAGGATTCGTTGTTTCTCCTCTTCGATTGCCCTCTCGGCTTCTTGGAACATCTCGTTGGTGTAGTGGCTTCCTCCGTTCATCTCTGTTATATTTCTGATCTTCTTGAGCAGCTCGGTGACCTGGGAGCCATCCTTCACCTCATTATTGAAGACATGATAGTGGCCGTTACATTTGGCCACGAGTTCCTGCAGCTCTTCGCTCTCCATCAAGAAGTCCTCAATAGAGGAATTCTTCAGCAGGTCACCATGAGTAAAGAGAACCATGCTGTATTTGTCTGCATCTTTACCAAAGGTTTCCTGAATCTTCTGCACTGTCTGCTTCTCTTCTTCTGTGTATCTGCCCAGCATGATCACTACCAGGAACACATGGGGTCCAGGAGAAGCAAATTTAAGGCATTGGGTCATATCTCTAACTGTCTTCTCCTGGGAATACCTGGTGTCAAACAAGCCTGGAGTGTCGATAACAGCAACCTTCTGTTCATCCACCACACCTCTGGCCTTAGCGCAATCTTCAGTCAGAGACTTAGCGCTGAACTTCGATTCAAAGCATTTTTGCCCCAGAATGGTGTTTCCAGTGGCACTCTTCCCAATTCCAGTCTTCCCCACCATCACGATCCTGAGCTCCTCATTATTATATATGGTACATTCTGTGGGGAAGAATGAATAACATTAACTAAGAATCAACACTCTAAGTATTCATATGATTTTGTACCATACACTTACAAGTGCTTTGAGAAGGCCAAAAGATGTATGGGTGAGCAGCCACTGAGAGAGCAGGTCATATGGTGTCACCAACATGTAATAAACTGAATAGTTGTCTAATGTAGGGACAATATGTGTAGACCTAGGAGAAAATATTCCTGCCCTCTTATCCAAAAGGTTCTATATTAGTAGGCTATCAGAAAATGTTTTTAGAACCCTTTTAGAAAGGTTCTCTATAGCACCAAATGGCTCAACTGGCTCTGTAAAGAACCCTTTAAGATTGTATAAAGTGTCCCAAATTAGCAGTATTGAAAGAACGTATAAACAACCACACTGGGTAATTTTCTCAGATTAATGAGGTTTTTGTTATTTAATACATTTTGTTGTTCCTTCATGATAAAAAGATGATTTGGAGTCTAGAGGAAGGTTCCACAGAATGTGATAATGAAGGGACAGTTGCCATCAGAGTTTGTTTAGTAAGTGAAAAACTATGTGAATGAATTCTTCTAGTTAACTGTAAATAATATGGCTTCTACGCCTCTTCCCTGTGTGGCGAGATGGAAAAACAAGCACAGGCAAGAGGTGTAGCAGCCATTTTTAAGACATGCATATGAAAATAACTTGACAAGCCACACAAAAGTGAGATTGTACACTTTATTGCAAATATTTACAAATGATATGTTTCAGAAAGCTTGTCAGATTGGCAAATTTCAGTCTGGAAACCTTGCCCACATGAATTCAAAGAACCACAAAGATGTTTTCCACAAAGTTCTTGATGGAACGCCTCGGGACTAGCACCAACGCAATGTAGTGCTAGTCCAAACAAGACTAAAGTCCACTATGCTCATGTGAAAGAGATAAGGCTGCAATAACAGATAATAAAAGTATCTTTCAACTGCCCCCCAATAAATGCCTGTCAGAGGTTTGTATGTATCCGGAGATCACAGTGAAAATTGTTTTTGCCACTTATCTTATTAGTGCTCATAGGGAAGCAGTGGCATCGTTAGGCCTGGGCATCCGAGGCTACAGCCCCGAATATTTTATGAATAGCCCCGGATCTCAAAAAAAAAAAAAAAAGAAATTCGAGCTAGTAGTCAGAGCGGGCCGGTTATTTTACGTGAGCCAGCTGTGAAGCCCGGCTTTGGGTGCATCGAGGTACATGCCGGGACACAAATCGAACTCACCTGTCGCTGCTTGCTATGTGTGTCTGTTTGGTAGGAGGCTCTGCCAACCTGTCATCGTGTAGTTTGAGTGGAACTAAAGCAATAGACTACGTTATGGATGATTTTAATCGGTCAGTCCTAGTCTAGGTCAGAGAAGGCAAGGTGGGCTACAGCCAGGAAACACGATGTCAGGAAAAGACATGACAGGTTATATGGATCTTCTTCACGTTTTCAAAAGAGGAAGAAGGGTAAGATATGTTAGTTTAATCAAGTGATTGATTATGCATATCTGGAAAGACAGCAAAAATCAGGCAGCTGTGTGGTGGAGAGTTGACTGACACTTGGTTGATAGCTTCAAGCTACAACAGTTTTGTTTTTTTAGCTCAACATCTTCAATATAATATTGGATCACTGTAAACAAAATGTTACTATTTCTCTCCAGTCAGCTGGTTAGTCAGTTAGTTACTGAATCCTCCCATTCAGGTCTACTTATGTGGGCTGCTGAACATTAAATGCAAAAACGAATTATCTTTTATATAAATATATATATATATATATGTATATATATATATTATATATATTTTATATTTATATATATATATATATTTTAACTAATTCTCTTCACATGAAACATTATTTTCAACTTAAGACATTGTTTCCCTTAAACGTGAGAAAATGTTTAAAAATGTAATCTTTAATTTGTGCCTCTATATATTTTACTATGTTGGTAAACTCCTCCAGCCATTCAGAATGGATTAGGCTTTTCATGGTGATCTTTGATGTGGCATTGAAAATATCAGCTTCCTAACAGAAGGACATCACAGGTTAAATAATTTACCTCTTAAAATGAGTTATGCTACTACTATGGTTCTGTGACTTCCTCTGGGCTGAGCCCCAGATGTTCTGAAATCCTAACAACGCCTCTGTAGGGAAGAAATGAACCCGGGTAATTCTTGATTTAAGAGATGCAGAGGCTAGATGTGGCCCCTGGCCCATCATTGATGTAAAACCATAACATAATAAAGTTTAAGTTAATGTATCTTAGAGTATTTGTTAATGAACAATATGAATATATTAATTTATTGACTTACCATGTTCTTTACTGGCCATGTTTGGGAGTGCAGAGTAGATGTGCTGCTGGAGTGTAGATGCAGACTGCAGTGTCTGTCTACAAATGTCCCTCTTTATATAATGGCTTCATGGACCAACCCATGCCCATATATTATGATAAGGGACACCGGGATAATGTATTACGGACAGGAAATCATAGTTAGATAAGAGTTATCTAAAAACGTCCCATCCTGTTCACCCCTCCCTTCAGCATTTACAAGAAGTGGCTGCAGTTCTTTTAAACTGCAGAAAGTATTATGCACATCTCCCTTGTCACCCCTGTCAAATGAAAATACAGGCAACATTCTGGGAGGGAGACAGGGTGACGTGACACCCCCAATATTTTAGCCCACATGCCACTGGCAGCTTTTTTTTTAAAGCATTATAGCTCAGTATAGCATCTTTTCAGCAAATGGTGGGGGATGGCAACAGTCGGAATTGCACCGCTTTTGGATTTTGTTTTATTGTCTTTTAAACAGCTTTTAGGCTACTCTATTTTGGATCATACAGCGAAAATCTAATCGTGGCCACACGGTGGAACACATAAATGATCATATTGAATGATAAAAACATACAATCTTCAAATAAATGACCACAACAATTAATGAATGCTCACATCATCAAATAAGGAATATTCACATCAAATAATGAATAAACACGTCAAATAAAAAACCCTCCACACATGAATTAACGAACACCTTTATCCAAATTTTTATATTAAGATGTGGCTCTACTGTTCACTACTAGATGTCATGATTTCATTACACGACTCGACTCGGTACTTGATGTAGAAGTGGCACCTGGATGGTAGCCTTCATCTAAGGGCTCTCATCCAAAACAACCTTAGACACTGCTGAAGGTCCTGGTCTTGGTTCCAGTACTGTCTGAACAGTATAAGTCCACAGTATTTATATTTACACATGTACAAGAATAACAGAAGCATAAGACAGACAGTGAAATACAAACAGCTTGAATTGTTTGTGCACTTACTGTTGACATGGAAGCCATAGATGAACTTGTGTGTCTGTGTCTGTGCTTGCTGTCTCACTCTCTGATGGTGTTAGTGTTGAAGCAATGGCATCTTTTGGGCTTGAGGATAGAAATCAGGTGATATTATCAGAGAATATAATGTCAATTTCCATAACTATGCTGATGATACACAACTATACATTTCTGTAGAGCCAAATGCCGAAGCCTTAAGCTCCCTCACTACTTGTCTATTTGCTATCAATGATTGGATGAACACAAATTTCTTAAAACTGAATGAAGATAAGACAGAAATACTTTTGGTCGCCCCCAAAGCCAAAAGAGAAGAACTCTCCACAAGACTTGGGAACCTGAATCCCTCAAATCAGAAGCAACAAGCCTGGGTGTTATTTTAGATTGATCTAAGTTTTAATTCCCATATAAACAAGGTGACCAGAACAGCATTCTTTCATCTTAGAAATATTGCCAAGGTGCGGCTCTTCCTAACCCGAAAAGATGCTGAAAAGCTAACTCACGCATTTGTTACCAGTAGACTGGACTACTGCAACACCCTTTTTACCAGCCTCCCTAAAAAGTCTATTGAGAAGCTTCAGCTTATCCAGAACTCTGCAGCTAGACTTTTAACAAAAACAAGGAAGCGAGAGCATATCACTCCGGTTTTAGCTACATTGCACTGGCTCCCAGTGTCCTTTAGAATTGATTTTAAAGTTCTTTTACTTATATACAAAGCTCTTAATGGCTTAGGACCAGCCTACATTACAGAATCCCCGCTGTTCTACATTCCATCAAGAGCCCTCAGGTCTTCTACTGCTGGTTTGTGAGAAGTACAAAACCCCACTCAAAAGAAGATTGGGGATGCAGCCTTTTTTTTTAACTATGCTCGTAAACTGTGGAACACCCTGCCAAAGAATATTAGAGAGGCGGGCTCTGTAAGCATTTTCAAACAACTGCTAAAAACGTATCTTTTCAGCTTAGCTTTTAAATAGCCTTCACATTAACTGTTTACGGATGGCAAACTTGTCTTTATTACAAAATTATTCAGCAATTAGCGTCATGAACAGGATCCCAACAGGAGTTGAGAGGAACTCTGGTGAGTAGTTTCTCTGCTCTGACGGGATCCACAAACCTATATTGAGAATTGAAGGATTGCTTGAAGTTGATAATTGTAATTGCTTAGCTGATCTGTGTATTGTTCTAAAGGAACATTTGACAAGTCCTATAAGGGCTGTGGGGCCTGCCTATGTGGCCGGGTAAGACCACCGGAAATAATCTATGCTCCTTCAAAGAATCCTTCATGATCTCATCTAAATTGATTTCCTTTTGAAAGGAAGAATTGAGGAGAGGAGAGTTCACTCTCCAAAAACTTATAGCGCTATACATATTTTTGTCCGGTGAGGCCGACAAAAGGTCTTTTAAGTTGTGATTATCTTTAGAGAGGTAAGGCATACTTAACCATATACTGGTTGACAGTGTCACCAGTGTGAGAGTGACTACTCAATACCAACAATTAATGCCGCTTGTTTCCTTTAGGGGGGTAAAAATATCTATTTTACTTGATTTGATTCTATTAATGCAATGCATTTTGCTTGTTCTTTTATATGAATTTTATCTTTGTATCTGTCTTTTATCTGCCTTCTATTGATGTAAAGCACTTTGAGCTGTATGTTGTGTATGAAAGGTGCTATACAAATAAAGGTTATTATTATTATTACTATGGGAAATAATGGGCAAAGCAACCATCACCTGTAAAATTTTGACTGGCCTGTTTGAGGCCCAGGTTGTGGGGTTTCTGCATGCTGCCATGTTGTATTTGTAGAACCAGAGTTTACTCAGTCGAGCAAAAGCAGAGGAGAGCAGAGCAGGTGGAGCCAGGCTGAAGCAGGTTTTTCAAAAGCCAGAAGTGTAGCGTGTACACAGAGTTCATTTCAACTTTAACATGGGTGGTGCCAGATAACAGTAAAGGGAGTCATCCCATTTACAAGAAATTCAGTGTGTTTGCCAAACCCTCTGGCTTATCTCTGGCATGGAGAAGTGTAATGTAATAAAAAACAATTCTATGCTTTTTGTTTCATTTTAATAGACAACTTCTTTAAATCAACCAAAAGCCATCCTTTCAACCAGATGATGGTATTTGAAAAAGAATTCAACCATTATTTGACCTGAGATTGTGAAGATCTATTGCAACAATACAAACAGTACACAACACTAAAATAATATAGCTATGTGTAATAAGAGAATTGAAGCAGACATTTAAAAATACAGCATAAGTTACTTTCCCTAGTAACTAATTACTTTTATTATGCAGTAATTGGTAAAGTAATTCAATTACTTTTTGAGAGAACTAGTAACTAACTAATTTTCAGTAACTTGCCCACACTGATTACCACTAATGCCTGTGCAATGATCAGTGTCAGTGCCTTCTTTCTGCCATATTTCTGACTTTGAGTAATCTTGGTGTGAACAAAATTTCATACCAAGTTAGATATTTACAAGATGTGGCCAAATATTTTAGATAATCAAAATATGAAAAATATCAGATATTTGAATTAAGTAAATGTTGGTGTTTGATTAAAAAAACAAACAAAAAAAAAACAGATATGTGATCATATTTTTGTCACGTGTGAGGAGGGGGGGCTGGACCCAAACGCAAAACCGGCTCAGAGAACAGGGGTAACGAAAAAGGCTTTAATGATTAAACTAGGCAACATACAAAACTAAGGTAGGCAAATCCAAAGGCAAAAGGCAAAACTGAACCAAACCTGGGCGGTGACACAGCAAGGAGGAACACCGGGTAACAGGGAACGAGGCAGGTAACACGTGTGACAACACAACACATAACAGAACACAACGAGCTGGCATGGACTATAAGGAACAAAGACAAGATATACACACAGACTGATTACACATGAGGGACAGCTGGCTGGCAGGGGAGAGTCCGGGAGGTGATAGGCTGAAGCAAGCAGGAGGCAGGAGAAGCAGGAACAAGACAACAGGGCTAATGGGTGATGGGATACAGGTGTGTGGGAGCAGGAGGGGGGAACAGGTGGAGGGGAAGTCCGAGGACATCTGGAGGCTGGCAGGAGGATGGCAGGACTGGGGAGTGAAGGGAGAGATAGACCAGGACCAGGGGCAGAACATGCAGACAGGGGCAGATCATGACAATTTTACAACATTAAAACATTTATGCTTCTGTTCCATTTTTTGTGTGTGCATCAAAACATTAGTACAAACATACATATACATACATACATATATCAGAATGTTTTCATATTTTAAATTCTTGCTTGAGACAGACAGGAAGACTTTTGGAGACCTTCAGTGGCTTCGGAAAGTATTGAGACCCCTTCACTTTGTAGTGTTATAGACTTAATTCAAAATTGATTTAATTTATGTTTTTGCCATCAATCAATGCACAATACCCTATAATACTGTGATATCAATTCTAGGTCCTTTTAACAAGTTGTGACCTGCAGATTTGAAGTAGTGGATGAGGGTTGAAACAGGCTTTGTCATGTAAAGAAGAAACAGAACAAGTAAAGTTTTGTAAATGAGTGTGAACCAGTGAATTCTGCAGCAGGAATGCAAAGCGGACCAGTTCAGCCCAATTCAGTCTGAGTTTGGCAGAAGGGAATGAGTTAATATAGTGGACAGGTTTTTCAAAAGCCAGAAGTGTAGAGTGTGCACAGAGTTTACTTCCACTTTCACCTGGGTGGGGCCAGGTAGCAGTGAAGGAAGTCATGCCATTTACAAGAAATTCAGTGTGTTTGCAAAACCCTCTGGCTTATCTCTGCCGTGGAATATTTTATATGCAAAACTTTATTCTGAAAAGTAACTAGCAACTTAAGGTGTCAGACAAGTGTAAATGAGTCAAGTCTGATATTGCCATTTAAAACATGGTGGAGTAAAAGTATGAAGTCTCGTAAATGGAAATACTCAAGTAAAGTAACGGTACCACAGAATTCTACTTAAGTACAGTACTTGAGTAAATGTACTTAGTTACTTTCCACTACTGGGTAGTTGATACTCAGTTCATGTCTTGTGGAGTAGATATGAATGTAAGATTTTAATTTGAAGTCACTATGACGGCTAAATGTAATCTAAAGCCTCTTTAGAGTGTTTTTAACTTGAACAGTAAAACAACCAAGGACTCATTCATCCCCGCTGCAGTCAGACTGCTTACTTTGCACATGAAATGATTTAATGTCTGCTTTAACTGTACAAGAACTTTGTATTTTGCACTGATGAGTGGCCTTTTATTGCACTCTTATCAACAAACCTACAACATGCATATATCGCATGGTACTTGAAAGATGCTTTTATTGTCTTTTGTTTCAGACTTATTACCTGATCTATTTCACATGAGCATAATGGACATCAGATATGCAAGTGACCTTCCCTCATTTTATCTCCTCTGTGTTTGCCTGTGCTCATCTGGTCTGGTGACCACCCAGAATTTCACATACTATTATCTGGCTACTCTGGGATACTTACATAGCTCTTGCACTTTGAAGGGCAGATGAGTTGAGTTTTTTTTGACCAATGTAGTATAGCACTCTATTAGTGTGCAAAGACTATATATAGTCTTTGCACACTAAATTGAAAATTTTGATTTGAACCAATGCAATTCATTTCAATATGTTCATTGCTTCAATCTATCTCTAATAGCCATTTAATTCCAATTCAAGCCAATTCAAGGCATCATTTTTGGTCTGAACAGCATTCCTGAGCTTTGGCTTTGCTTTTCTGAGGTTTACATCTAAGTTTTTTTGACAAAAGTATTAGGGGTGGGGCTGTGGAGTTATGTGGGTCACAGACACAGCTCCCTCTGTGTGAACAGGAGAAGCAGAGAGGATGATGATGATGGTGATGTACAATATACTTATCAGTCGTCCTCCTAGGAATGTAACATGGATTCATTGATATACAGTATTATTTCAGAAATTCACTTCCTTTACCAACTTAGAGTAAACAGCCATGCAAAGCTGTTTTACGATTGAACAGTAGGGGGCACCACAAATGCCAAAAAACTGTATCTCCAAATCCAGATGACAAAATTGTGTGAAATTTGGTACACATGTTCAGGGAGGATGTACTAGTCAAAATCAGAAGTTTTGTCATCATTGGTCAAAGTGGGCCGGGCCTAAGGTGTAATAACCATATAATAGCTGGTAAATCAAAGTCCATTTGCATAATCGGTCCCAAACTTCTCAACTTTATCTGGAATGGCATTTCTAACATGTGTACCAAATTTTGTGCGATTCGACCAGAAGGGGGCGCGGCAAACGCCAAAAATGGGTGTGGCCTAACACAAAAATGGCCGTAACTCCGCACCTGTTTGTTCAATGATCGTGAAACTTGCCAGATATATCAAGGGATATATTTGGACAATTTCCTAAGAAACACTGCCGAGTCTTTTGCGACATCAGTACCATTGTTACTATTGTTGTTATCATTATTATTTTTATTTATCCAACAAGTGTCACGATCTGCCCCTGTCTTGGGTTTTTTGTCTTCCTTGTTTGCCAGCCTGTTGCATTTTTTGCTTTTTGGATTTCTTGAATTGTACTCTACCTCAGTTCTTTATTAAAACTTCTACCTTCGGAAAAACTCTCTGCCTGTCTGCATTTGGGTCCTAGCCTCTGCCCCCCGACAACAAGTGTGCAGTACAACCACAGTCTTCTATTGTCGGCCACTGGGAGCCACCCAATACAACCGTTGTAACTGTAGTAATTGTATGAAAATAATGGAAGGATCCGGTTCAGTTTTTATCTGACTATGGTAACACCTGAGTGTGACTATGAGTGTGAGTGTGTATGTAGACTGTATTATCTCTTCAGGGGACTTCATTTTCCTAAATAATTAGGAATACTCTTGATGTTTGAGATTGAACACTGTAATAGATTTATTCATATTTCAACCTTATGACTTCTGTAAAGGATTACACATTCAATAAGATATCACTTTTTATTGCAAGATCACTTAATCACTGTTGTACCTGAATCACCTATTGTATCTGAATGGCACAAATGCACATTTGTAGGCCATCTCTATTGCGAACACCCATGAACTCACTGATGTGATTACAAATTGTGACCTACAGGAAAACTGAATTAAAAACAAGCTCAGCTAATCTGTCAATTGCAGGACATTTCCCAATGGGAGTTAATTTCCACACAGCAAAAATATCAGTGTTAATTTAACTCTAAGAATGTAAAACTCCATCTATCAGTATCTATCAGTTCACAACATCAGAGTTAACTACAAAAGACTGCGTAGTTCTGAAATTATGAAAACAAGCTTTTAATTCCATGCCAGACCGCTTTCACTCCTTTAACAATGGTATTTATTGGATTATTATTTTCAGCCGTCTGTCTGGCCTCTCTTTCATGCTTTCTGTCCAACTCTTTTTGTTTGTCTTTTAGTTCTTTATCATGCGCTTCCTTTAATGTTTTCTTCATGCTTTCCATCTCCTTTTCTTTCTCCTCTCTCTCTTTCTTTCTCTCTGCTTCTCTTTCCTCCCTCTCCTGCTTCCTCTCCTCGGCTCTCTCCTCTTTCTCCCTCTTCCTCTCCTCCTCTCTCTCCTTCCTCTCCCTCTCCCTCTCAGCCTGGGCTCGCTCATTTATTTTCCTCAGCTCTTCTTGATATTTTTCCTCTAGTTTCTTCTGCAGTTCCTCTTGCTCTTTGCATATTTGCTCCTGTTTGTCCTTCAGGATTCGTTGTTTCTCCTCTTCGATTGCCCTCTCGGCATCTTGGAACATCTCGTTGGTGTAGTGGCTTCCTCCATTCATCTCTGTTATATTTCTGATCTTCTTGAGCAGTTCAGTGACCTGGGAGCCATCCTTAATCTTATTATTGAAGACGTGGTAGTGGCCGTTACATTTGTCCACGAGTTCCTGCAGGTCTTCGCTCTCCATCAAGAAGTCCTCAATAGAGGTATCAAGGTTGTCACCATGAGTAAAGAGAACCATGCTGTATTTGTCGGCATCTTTTCCAAAGGTTTCCTGAATCTTCTGTACCGTCTGCTTCTCTTCTTCTGTGTATCTGCCCAGCCTGATCACTACCAGGAACACATGGGGTCCAGGAGCAGCAAAAGAAATGCATTGGGTCATATCTTCAACTGTCTTCTCTTGGGAATACCTGGTGTCAAACAAGCCTGGAGTGTCGATAACAGCAATCTTCTGTTCATCCACCACACCACTGGCCTTAGTGCAGTCTACAGTCATAGACTTAGCGCTGAACTTTGATACAAAGGCTTTTTGCCCCAGAATGGTGTTTCCAGTGGCACTTTTCCCAATTCCAGTCTTCCCCACCATCACAATCCTGAGCTCCTCATTATTGGTGTGTTCTGAGGGGAAGAATGAATAACATTATAAGAAGAATAATAACATTCTTAGTTAATGTCATTAACTAAGAATCAACACTCTAGATGTTCAGAAGATTGTGTGCCATATACCTACACCAATTTGCATACCCGGGCAGCGTCATTAGCAAGGACAAGGCGCTCAGAAAGACATTAAGGCAAGGCTTGGTCCCCAGGAACCACTACTGAGAGAGCAAGTCATATGGTGTCATCAATATGTAATAAACCAAATAGTTGTCTAATGTAGTGACAATATGCATAGACCTAGGAGAAAATATTCCTGCCCTCCTAACAAAAAGGTTCAATATTAGTATCAGAAAGTGTTTTTAGGAACCTTTTTCAGAAAGGTTCTCTATAGCATCAAATGGCTCTTTAAAGAACACTTTAAGATTATATGAAATGTCCCAAATTAGCAGCTGAACGTTTTAACCACACTCTGATTAACCAGATGTTTTATTTAATAAATTTTGTTGTGTTCCCTCATGATAAAAAGTCAAATTTATTTGTTTAGTAAGTGAAAGACTATGTGAATGAATTATTATAAGTTAATTGTAAAAAATCTGGTGGTTTTTACTGAATAAGTTGGTAATGGAAGTGAGTTCATCAAATAATATATAAATCATTAGATTCCTAGGAGGCTATTCTTCTTCTACGCCTCTTCCCTGTGCGGCGAGCTGGAAAAACAAGCATGGGCAAGAGGCGTAGAAGAAGAGTAGGCAGCCATTTTTAAGACATGCATATGAAAATAACTTGGACCTGATGGCTTCCCCGCTGAGTTTTATAAACACTTTTGGCATATGTTCTCACCGCTATTCCTCAGTATGAAATCAAACAGAATTCCACACTCCCTGCAAATATGAACACTGCAATCATAACTGTACTCCTAAAACCTGATAAGGATTCCACATTTCCATCCAGCTACCGCCCCCTATCACTTATAAACACAGACATAAAAATGATTAGCAAATCCCTGGCCTCCAGAATTGAAACTGTTCTTATACATATCTCAAACATATCTTATCCATCCTGATCAAACTGGATTTATCAAAGGAAGACACACATCAAATAATACACGCAGATTATTCAATCTAATATACCACACAACAAACAAAAATATAGAAACACTAATACTCTCACTAGATGCAGAAAAGGCTGTTGACAAAGTGAACTAGGAATTTTTATTCACACTAAAAAAATGTGGGTTTGGAGAATCATTTATTCACTCAATAACAACTTTATACACCTCACCCATGTCCACAGTCACCACCAATGGAATCACTTCACAAAGTTTCACGCTGCACAGAGGTACTAGACAAGGATGCCCACTCTCTCCATCTCTATTTGCAATTTTCATTGAGCCGCTAGCAGCCGCAATCCGCCAAAACCCGAACATTAAAGGAATTCAACCACTTAACACACAAGGTCAGTCTATATGCAGATAATATTTTATTATTCCTATAAAACCCTCTTACTTCCCTACAAGAGACTATCAAGCTTATCAATACATTTTCAAAAATTTCAAATTATTCTAGAAACTGGACCAAATCAACAATTTTACCACTCTGCACAACTGGTTAGAAGGCGGCAGGCCAAACGCCCCCCATCCCCTTTTGTACAGGCAACATTAAATATTTAGGCATCAATATTTCCCCCAGGCTATCAGAGTTGGTCCAATTGAACAACAACCCACTCCTAAAAACCATAGAAGACAACCTACATAGATGGATACATTTACCCCTGTTCCTCATTGGCAGAATCAATACAATTAAAATGACAATCCTACCCAAAATAAATGACCTCTTTTCAATGATACCTACTCAACCCACCCTCACCTGGTTCAAATCCCTGGATTCAACTATATCTAAATTTTACTGGAAAAACAAAAAAACAAGAATCAGACTTACCACCCTATAAAACCGTAAAACTCAAGGAGGCCTTGAAGCCCCCAATTTCTGTAATTACTATCTGGCAAACCAAATACAATATATTATAAAATGGATTAATCCCAATCAATTGCATAACTCCTGGATAGAATTTGAACAATCAGAATGCAAAGACATTATAATCTACGACATCATGACTACTTTAAAAACCCAACAATTGCGGCAACCCTGACAGACCGGTGGAAGGCCCACAAAATCACCAACTCCACTTTTGCACCCAGCAAACTCACCCCGATCTGGCATAACCCTGACTTTCAACTAAACAAGAAACCACTAAGTTTCAATATTTGGAAGGAAAAAGGCATCTCCACCATATCCTTCAAGAGAACACCTTCACACGATTCAAAGACCTGGTCCAGAGGTTTGGCATTGGGACTGAACCATTTCTTCACTACCCCCAGCTTAAATCAGTCATGAAATCTAAACGTAGTTGCCTACCAATAGCAACAATATACAACTGCCCACAATAATCAACTAGAAATAACCGCCTCGCGGTTGTATGCCTCTGCCAATAAACTTTGTTTTATCATTGCAAGGACAGTCTTTATTTATTGAACATATATAATTCATGTGATTATTAGGTCAACTTAAAGGATTTTGGTGTCTGCAAAAGTAATTGACAGCACTTCCACAGTTTTTGTAGAATGACCCAAGATCGTTTTCTCAGTTACAGTGGTAAGCAAAACATTATGATGTCACAGTGAAGTTGACCTTTGAACTTTTGGATACAAAATGTCATCACTTCATCATTTTATCCTATTAGACATTTGTGTGAAATTTTCTCATAATTAGCGTATGAATTATTGGGTTATGGCCAAAAATGTCTTTTGTGAGGTCACAGTGACCTTAACCTCTGACCTTTGACCACCAAATTCTAATCAGTTCATCCTTGAGTCCAAGTGGACGTTTGCGGCAGATGTAATGAAATTCCCTCAAGGCGTTCCTGAGATATCTCGTTCACGAGAATGGGACGGACGTTCGTACGGCCGTTCGTACAGACGTACGTACAGACGGACAACCCGAAAACATAATAATAATAAAATTATCAACATCCCCACTGTAAAAAAGGTTCTCTCTAAGATATACAGTATACTCAACTATTCAGATTCTATAATAACCCTCCCAATCCCAAAATGGGAGAAGGATCTGTCATTTACATCCAGTGCTGACTTCTGGAACCAAATATGCAAAAACACTTTCTCCATGACCAAAAACACAAATATGCAACTCACTCAGTATGAAATAATCCATAGAACACACTACACTGAGCAAAAAATGCACAAAATGGGATTCACTGAATCAGAAAACTGCTCACTATGCACAAAGCACACTCCAGGTGCCTATCTTCACGCCACTTGGTACTGCACACCCATATAACACTTCTGGCTTGAAATTACTTGCAAAATCTTGCTAATCTTGGGCTGCCCCATTCCACCATCCCTTTCTCTATGTTTATTAGGAGACTTAACTAAACTCCATGTGTGCAGGGCATGGAGTTGGCCTGTGGCGGCCAGGGCATCCAGGGTGACCTCTCCACCCACCCCGACCCTCCTTTACCTCCACCTCCTCCACTCTTCCCCCATGCTCCCCACCTCCCACTGACCCCCTCTTCCCCCATGCTCCCCACCTCCCACTGACCCCCTCCCGCCTTCTCCAAAGACTCCCAGAATACAGCCACACATTTTTATTTTTATTGTCTTCATTTTTTTTTTTTTTTTTTTTTTTTTCTTCTTTTCCAATGTGTCTTGTTTGTTTGTTTTCTTATTGGCTTGTTGCTCCCCTCATCTCCCCCTTACTCGTCTTCCATAACCTGTAACATGTCAGTTATGTCGTCTTAATCTCTTAATGTCTTTGTTATTCTGTCAAATGTCAAATATTCACTTGTTACTGTTTCTCGCACAGTTAAATAAATAAAAAAAAAATAATAATAACTTGGATAAGCCACACAAAGGTGAGATTGTACACCTTATTGGAAATATTTTAAAACAATATGTTTCAGAAAGCTTGTCAGATTTGGTAAATTTCAGTCTGGACACCTTGCCCACATGAAGTCAAAGTGCAAAGATGTTTTCCACAAAGTTCTTGATGGAACGCCTCGGGACTAGCACCCACGCAATGTAGTGCTAATCCCAACAGGACTAATGTCCGCTATGCTCATGTGAAAGAGATAAGGCTGCAATAACAGATAATAAAAGTATCTTTCAACTGCCCCCCAATAAATGCCTGTCAGAGGTTTGCATCCACAGACCACAGTGAAAATAGTGTTAGCCCCTGATCCTTATTAGTGCTCATAGGGAAGAAATGAACCCAGGTAATTCTTGATATAAGAGCTGCAGAGGCTAGCCCTTGACTTGCCCATCACTGAAGTAAATCATTAACATTTTAGTTAAAAGTTTCAGTAAATGCACCATAAAATATTTTTAATGAACAGTATGAATAGTATATTGTATGAGTAGTATATTTACTTACCATATCTTGCACGTTTGCTGGCCATGCTTGGGTTACAGAGTGTAGAGTAGATGCAGTGAAGAGTAGCAGAAGTGTAGTGAAGTGTAGGTGCAGAGTTCAGAGTCTATCTACAACTGTCCCTCATTATATAATAGAGTCATGCACCAACCCACGCCCATATATGGGTGCATTATGGATAGCAAAGCATAGTGAAGAGTTATCTTTATTTCTAACATATTCAATTAAATATTTCTATATCAACATAATTAGGCTACTACTGTTCCCACAACACATGGGCAGTATTTATATTAAAGCTGCACTAAGCGATTTTCCAACCACTAGAGGGTGACAGAACCACAACACATTTGTAAACTAGAAGGGCACACGGGGAGCGCAGACCTCTGCCAAGACTCGTGCTATTATTGCTAAATTTAATGGTTCTTCCTTGGCCCATGCTACACCCTTCCACAAAGTTTCATGAAAATCGGGCCAGTAGTTTTTCCGTAATCCTGCTAACAGACAAACAAACAGACAAACAAACAAACAGCACCGAAAACATAACCTCCTTGGCGGAGGTAATAAACCCACAGCAAAGCTGCAGGACTACGGAAGCCCCAAAAGACAAACCTAGTGACGGACCGTGCGTAAAGGCTAATGGCTAAAATAAGCGTACCTATGGAGAAGTGTCACCAGTTACCAGACTCAATTTACCATATTTTTCTCCCGCTGAAGGTTACATGTCCCACAATGACAAGTGAAGAGGTAGGTAGCAAGTTTACTAGTTGAACAAGTGTACTTGTTTGCTTCATTGATTCTGCCATCAGTGTTGGGCAAGTTACTTGGAAAATGTAATGTATTACTCTTTACTTATTACTTCTTTAAAAAGTAATCACATTACTTTACTTATTACTCTACAGGAACAGTAATTAGTTACATTACTTTCCGTTACTCCCCCCCAATAAAAAATCTAAAATCTTTTTAAAACGGATTCCCTTTATTGACACTGAGGAAAAGACTAGTAAGAGCAGAGCTCCTGACCACAGCCAGGCCTGCTGTTCAGAAGTGAAACAACGATTGTATCTCATAAGAAGAAGCTTCTCTAACCTGTTGTCAGACAGTCTGTTCCTTCTGGAGGTGAGCAGCAAACTTCCTAAACTGAACAGCCGCTCCACAGGCGCTAGATGGGGTCGGGGTAAATGTTTTTGATGTTTGAGACCTGAGGCCTGTATCACAAAGGGGATACACCACACAACTTTTAACATCTTAACAGATTATGAAAAGACTGGGCGTATACACTAACCGACTGGTTTCTGCAGATTTTTTTATGACGACTGAAAAACTGGGGATCACACACTCAACGACTACGCCAAATGAGGGATCACACACTACTCGACTTGTCACTGCAACTGAACCAAACTGAACGCACCAAACTCACATGAAAACAAGAGCTCTCGTGGTACGCTACGAGATGCCGGTAGCAAAGCAAACACGGGGATACAGCATATAGTAGATATAAATTCACATTATAGGCTACATTTTTATGGGTAGTGTAGGAGAGCTTGCTGTTGTTGTTGCGCCACCATCTGCACGGAATAAAGACCATCTGCATTCTCATTCTATTTTCTTTTCAGAAACAGAAAATGAAAAATGGAAAACGAATGATGATTTAATTTTCATTTCAAAATCCAAAAATGGAAAACGGAAATATACAAGGCAGTAAATATACAAGGCAGTGTCCGTTTTCCTGGTGAGAAACGGCAGATACAACATTTACAAAGGACTTGACTTTCCTTTTCTCCTTTGTAAAACAGAAAATAAAATAACAAAAACTTAAAAAAGCCCATTTTGGGATTGCAACCTGAATATAGAGCTGTGCGTCTTTCAGCACCATCAAGGCCTGGAAAGCGGAGAGAGAAGCAGAGAGGGAGGAAAATAGAATTACCAAAAAAAACACAGACCCAAAACGCATTTACATAAAGGTGTGGAAGTCAGTCTGGACTGCACAGACTGCAGAGGAGCTGGAGGTGAGCAGCAATATGAATCAAATACCTGTTGCTACATAATGGAGCCAAAGCTATGAAGTGGGAGCTGAGAACGTTTGTAGGCGATGTTGCTACAGTCGAGGAGGGTTGTATTGCAAAACCAGCAGGGACGCTGGAAGTCAGTCAGAGTTGGGGGTGCTGAGAGAAAGTCTATATAATGACGTCATATTAAATGCTGCGCAACAGTCATGATTTTTGTATTAATTTGAATGGCCAACATTTTACACCAGTTTTAGAACATTTTACACTACAACAGACAGCAAACCTGAACACCAACATGCTGTATGTCAAAGCAGCATAGTACCATATTCAGCTATGGACAGTTCACACACGGATTGCAGGTTTATTCCTAATCAGAAGACGATTTATTGTTGAGTGAGCCACAGCCACGCTATACGGGTAGCAATAGAACAAGGCACTAAACTTTATAACACACACACACACACACACACACACACACACACACACAGAGCAACCGAAAACATTAAAAAGTAACTCTGAACAGGCCATAGGCAGTGCTTTACAAACCGGCTTTCATTGAAGACCGCACTCCAAAACCTCTCGCTCTCACTCTCTCTCCCTTTCTTTCTCTCTCTCTCTCTCTCTCTCTCTCTCTCACACACACACACACAGAGCAACCGAAAACATTAATAATAACTGAATTCATTGAAGACTGCACTCCAAAACGCAACTCCACACTACAGAGACATCCTCTTGCTCTCATTCGAAGCATGTCGCACCAGATCTGTGACAGAAACAAGAAATAACGTAACTTACTAAATTATATAATCAATTCATACGCCCTGTAACCAGTGAGACAGGAAATTGAGAGATGGGGAGCGAGCTACATGACTAATCGCAGCACCACCACACCAAGTTTAAAACAATGAACACACAAAGCATCTGAAATTTACAGTGTGACGGGGCTGCTAAAATTTGCGAGGGGGCAATTTTTTTCATAAAATAAAATGCATTTATTTAACCATACAACAGCCTCAGAAAGGCTAAATAACAACAACATAAGGCTACTGTTTCAAAATCCCTACACGCAACAAACAACACTGTCCATGGTTCTGAAAGAACAGCTATGCGATAGTCACATGTATCTCGGCCAATCATTTTGTTGTTTTTGCTATTTTTCTATAGATACATGAAGCTTAAACAGAGGGGACAAAAATAAAGCTGAGGGGACTAAGACCCCTCGTGGCGCCGGGCCCGTCCGCACATAATATAAATATTGTAACCAAGAGCAAAGTGAGCCTGCACGCTGGCAGGAAAGATATTCAAAACACATTTGCCTACCTTAAGCAGGTAGAACACCGAAGGTGGTCTTGCGCTCAGGGGTGGTGCAAATAAACTCTCTCATGAGAACACGAATGTCCAGTGAGTCCAGAATGTCCTGGTGCATATGCAGCAAGGCCAGGTGTGAGTCTCTTCTGTGTAACTGTGTTGCGCAACCAGGTTTTCAGGCGACAGAGCGCCGAGAACGATCTCTCTGACGAGGCCACGGAGATGGGCAGGCAAAGACACAGCTGGAGGAGATTTTCCACGTCCTTGAAGAGTCCTCTTGTTTGGATGTGCAAGTTGGACATATACACCCCGAGTTCGTGAACAGTGCGAAAGTCCTCCTGCTTCATTAGGTCCCCCAGCATCTTCAGTTGCATGTGAAGACCAGAGACATATATATTTCCAGGAAGCTGAAGAGAGTTCAGGTTGGCCTCTGTGCCAACTGACCCCTTCGCAGCAGCAAGCAATGTGTCTTCCCTGCATGAGGCAGTTGCCATGCCACTCTGGTCAAACCGGCGCTCTATTTCACACTGCACAAGCCTCAAAAAACTCTCTTCTCCATGATGCCACTCCTTTTGTTGGCACAACATCTTCAGCCTCTGTTGTGCTGCGGAATCGGGATGGTGTCTTGCTTACCCGGCTTCTAGGGTCAGGCATCTTGAGGTCGTGTGCAGCTGCTGATGCTTTGGTCTTTTTTACGATTTCCTCCTTTTCGTTGCGTAGGGCATGTACGCGTCCTTTCAGGGTCTTTACGCACTCCAGTGCTCCAGCAGCGCTTGCTTTTTCACCTTGTAGGACTTAAGCCACAGCCTCACATGGACATCTTCGTCCTCGTTTCACCGCGAACACTGCAGTCTTGCTGGAGCGTGTGTAGTGTCTGGAGAAGTGGGCCATACGCACGGCTTACCCTGGAAATCGCGTTGGTTCTGATGCACCACCTTGTTGGGGACAATCCAAGTATGTTGCACTTGATGTCATCTTCCCCAAAAAACGATTCAAGAGTGGTTTTGCACTTTGTAGATTCCCTGATGACATTGGCTAGACTCGGAACAAATTGGAGCGTGTCTGCTATTAGCGGTACCTCTCTCGCGACCTCTTGTAGCGTCAGGTCGAGGGAATGGTTGCAGCAGTGGGCAAACAATGAGCTTGGACAAATTTCTTTGAGCCTTGCTTGCACCCCAGAAAACCGCCCCGACATGTTGTTAGCACCATCAAAACAGTACCCCTGCAGCTTCTCCAGAGGTAGGTTCAAACGCAAAAACACATCTTTCACGCAGGAAAACAACGTTTCAGATGTAGTGTCTGGCACATTGTAAAACCCCAAAAATTGGCTCTTCTGGGCGAGATTGTCAGTGTAGTACAAATGGCAGGAAGACTGCTCCTTCAATGTGACGTCGGTTGTTCCAACGGCTGTTAACCCATAGTATGGAGAGCTTGAAGCCTGTGACACTATTTGGCGCTGGACAGCATGACCGAACCGTTCCAAAATTTCGTTCTGGATGCTGTCGCCCATCCAGTTGTCTCGTCTGAGCAACCACTCATGAGCAGCATGTAGGGCATACGTTCGCTCCAGCATCAGCTGTCAAAACACCCCGTCACGGTGCACCTGTCCTCTCATCGGTAGCCCCTCGTGGGCTAAGAACTTCACAGACCAAAAGGCCAGCTCCAAAACAGTCTGCGCAGTCATTTGCTCTTTAGCAACAACATATGAGAGCAGCGCATTGATTGGTGTTCTTTTTAATGCTGTCAGTTTGTTAACGGGTTCTATGTGAAAATGGGATTTCTCGTGTTCCTGAAACTTTTCCCCAGCCTTTCGCCAGCTAAACCCTCCTTTCACAAAGTTCCCATCCCTCATCCTGTCTGCACTGACAAGGTTCTTCTGTATAGCAGAGCAGCACAAGAAGCATACAGCTTTATCATTTTCCCTTATGTAGTGAAGCCATGTCCATCATCAACCTGACTTGAAGGATCGGGTAAAGTTTTAATTTCCAAAGCGCCTGACTGGGAATGTAAACTCCTTTGGCTGGAAAGGAGTTAACGCCAGCGGGGATTTGCTCGTTACCTGCCATAGGACCATCCGGAGGCGGGGAAACCTTAGCATTGACGTTAGCACTGATAATAGCAAGCTGCTCTGATCTCTCCTCCTCAGGGCTGCTGGAGTGACAGGGGTCCACCGGCAGGGAGTCGAGTGTGTTCTGTAAGGGTTTTTGCTCTTTGGCTTTGGGGCCATTATTAAAGAAATCAGAGATTCGTTTTTGAGACATGGTGAAGTGCGGTAGTGATACCTAACCTACCATTACCGGTCACTAACATCCATGATCCTTTGTGCCTAGCTACGTGCTCTGCGTTTGTGCATCAGATACACAGAAAATATCATAAAAAAAATAACAAAGGGTGGATTTCAACCATTTAATGAACAATCATGTTTTATAGACTGCTTACGCTAAAATGCTACTCAAAAAATAAAAGTTTTTTATTCATTTGTTTAGTAAACTGCAGCCCCCTCAGCACCCCTACTTCCAGCGTCCCTGAAAACCGGACTGTGCATTTACATTGTCTGGTCAGGACTACCTAATACTAATAATTATAAAACCTGACTTTCCAGTCGAAAATCGGCATCTGGCAGCCAAGGTTTTGTGGAATCAATAATTGAGTTGTTCCTGTATTTTCTTCCCTGTGTGCCTTGGTACCAGAAAGATCGGTAGGCCTATCTATAAATTTATTGTATGAAGAATTATTTAGTTGATTGCTCCTTGGTGTAGGCTAAACACTGTATTGGCTTGTTATGGCATAGCTTCATAGTTTTTCATTGGCTATTGACGGGATCCATTCGCATTTGAGCTGTTGACGAGTACACACTACCCGATTGCGTCCAGATTCCGCTGGTAAAAATCAAACATGTTTGATATAATCGTAGTGGCTCCGACTCACGTCGGGAGGCAAGAGATTAGAGTCTGTTCTCCTCACACACTTGTCGATTAGAGTCTGTTCCCCTCACACACTGTGTGTACATGCAAACTCCAATTTTTCTGCCATGGTTTGTCAGATTAGTATTTTTTAAAGCAGGTGACTAATATTCTACATTGTCACAATGAGCAGCGACCATGTGCCGCTTTGAAACTTTCAAACAAACACTTTCATACACAGATCAACAGCTGACGAGACAGAGGAAAACAGAAAACTCACATGTTGTCTCTCTCTCCTCTCTCGGTCTCGCTCTGTGTGTGTGTGTGTGTGTGTGTGTGTCTGTGTTGGGTTCCTCCCTATCTGTCTGTCTGTTCCTCTCTCTGTTTCTCTGCCTGTCTCTCTCTGTGTCTGTCTGTTTCTCTTTATCTATCTATCTATCTATCTATCTATCTATCTATCTATCTATCTATCTGTCTCTGTATCTCTCTTCTCTTAATTCAGTTCAATTCAAAGGGGCTTTATTAGCATGGGAAACACGTTTACATTGTTAAAGCAAGTGTGCATTCTTTTCTAAGAAATGTATTTAAATGTATCTGTTCTGTATGTATGTACAATCTGTCTATGTACAGAGATCAGCACAGTGCACAGGTTTGATACTTAGTGGGTATTGTCCTAATTCTTTCTCTGTAAATAATATAATCATCAACAATAAACAATCATATTAAGAAGTCAAATATTATACATATTAAATATATGTGTGTATATATAAACATCGAACAAAAAGTTCGGAACTTTGTGTTTGGTAGATTATTTCTCTGTTGTAACAATGCTTCTTGGCAATACATTTTATACCGTTGGAAAGCCTGTTTATTTCCCTTTTAAATGGTGCCTCATTTGTAAGGAACATGCATTTGTGGGATGAGCAGCACAGCTGAGTATGTGGGTTGCGCTCATGTAAAATTTGCCAAATCTTCTCTGCCAATGCCAAACAGCTTATTCTGCTGTTGCTATTGACTCTTGTTTGGTGTTGTTTGGTGGATTGGATGATTGAAGTCTATCAGTAACAAGGAAGAAACAAGACATATTGGCAATTTTACAATTTATTCATTGAACAAACAGTCAGGAGCCTCAGTAGCGTGTGGAAGAACCATACACAGCCACAACAGCCTGGCACCTCTTCCTCATGCTGGTCACCAGCCTGGTCACACACTGCTGTGGGATGGCATTCCACTCCTCAACCAGGATTTGTCGCAAGTCAGCCAACGTGGTTGTGTTGGTCACTCTAGCACGAACAGCACACCCAAGTTGATCCCATAAGTGTTCAATTGGGTTGAGGTCAGGACTGTTGGCAGGCCATTCCATTCTCTCTACTCCCAAATTCTGGAGGTAGTCTCTGATAAACCCCGCTATGTGGGGGCGAGCGTTGTCATCTTGGAGGATGGAGTTCGGTCCCAGACTGTGGAGATATGGGATCGCCACTGGTTGCAGAATCTCATCTCGATATCTCTCTGCATTGAGATCGCCTCCAATGATGACAAGCCTCGTTTTTCCAGTGATGGAGATGCCGCCCCACACCATCACACTGCCTCCACCAAAAGGTGTTACTCTATCGGTGCAGCAATCAGCATAGCGTTCTCCCCGTCTTCTCCACACTTTGACCCTACGATCCAACTTCCGTAGGCAGAATCTGGACTCATCGCTGAACATAACGTTCCTCCACATGTTCAGGTTCCAGTGCAGGTGTTGCCGACACCAGCGCAAACGGGCCTGACGGTGAAGGGCAGTCATTGCAGGCCTCCTGGCAGCCCCATGAGCCCGGAGATTGGCTGCGTGCGGTCTGTTCCGGATCGTCTGGGCCGAGAGCCGTGTGCCATATCGTCCTGCAAACCTTCACTGCAAATCTGTAGAAGACAGCCTACGGTTCCTAAGTGCTGAAAGGGTGAGGAACCGGTCTTCTTGGGGTGTCGTCGTCTTGGGACGCCCACTTCGCGGTCTGTCTCTGACATCCCCCGTTTCATGGAACTTGGCCTTCAGTTTGGAGATGGTACTATGGCTCACTCCAAATAATGCCGCAACTTGCTTTTGTGGAACACCAGCTTGAAGTTGCCCTATCGCACAGGCCTTATCGAGATCAGACAAACGTGGCATGCCGATTCTTGGAGCAGACACCAATTGACCACTGTAGCACGGCCCATGCTCACAGGTGCTGCCAATCAGGTGCCAATCAGGTACCTGATTGTCAGCACCTGGGGGTACCGGAAGCTCAAAACAAGAGTCAATAGCAACAGCAGAATAAGCTGTTTGGCATTGGCAGAGAAGATTTGGCAATTTTTTCATGAGCGCAACCCACATACTCAGCTGTGCTGCTCATCCCACAAATGCATGTTCCTTACGAATGGGGCACCATTAAAAAGGGAAATAAACAGGCTTTCCAACGGTATAAAATGTATTGCCAAGAAGCATTGTTACAACAGAGAAATAATCTACCAAATACAAATTTCCTAACTTTTTGTTCGACATTTATATATATATATATATATATATATATAGATATATACATAGTCAATATTAATAATAAAATAGGTTTATAGTAGCAGAGAGAGCAGAGAATATTTATTTCAGTTTAGAGTCATAGGTTTCTCTTATCTTATCATTGGACATGAGAACAGAAAGTGTATTTCTGTCTCTATTTCCATGAGATTGCAGTGCTGCAGAGCCTCTGGTCTTTGGTTTTCCAGTTTGTTTTTTTTCAATTTCCAGGTTATGGTCCCCGAGTCTACATTTCCTAAGAATGTTTCTTTCTTTAACTTCATGAATGCGAAGGTATTTGGCCAATTTCATTTTTCTGTTAACTGTGTGATTGCGCTGAAGTTTATTCTGGTTTTTCATTCCACTTATCTGTGTAGTGCTGTTTTAAGTGGAGGTCAGTGCACTTTATTGTATCTCTTGGTGTGTGTTGGTCTCTTGGTGTGTGTTGGTCTCTTGGTGTGTGTTGGTCTCTAGGTGTATGTTGGTCTCTAGGTGTGTGTTGGTGTGTGTTTTGGTGTTGACATGTTGCTGAGGTCTGATACCAGCTGGTTCAGGGAGTCACATTGTATTGAATGCTGGTTGCAGAGAAGAGCTTGATATTTTAAAGATTGCTGGTCTGATTGGTTTAAATGTTGCCAGAGTTTTCCTTTTAATATGTATATGGAGGGGGAACAGTACTACTACTATTATTGCTACTACTATTACTAGACTACCACTACTACTAGGCTAGTACTACTACTACTACTACTACTACTACTACTAGGCTAGTACTACTACTACTACTACTATTACTACTACTACGTGTACTACTACTGCTACCACTTCCATCACTACTACTAGTTCTACTGCAAATACTACCACTACCTAGTGCATGTACAAACACCAAGTCAAAGGGACTGTTGCTAGGACAGCAAGCACTCTTACATTTTCTTCAGAACATTTAGCCTTTTCTAGTTAGGAATACTGATGTTTGAGCTTGAACCCTGTAGTAGACTTACTCATATTTCAACCTTATGACTTCTGTAAAGGATTACACATTCAATAAGATATCACTTTTTATTGCAAGATCACTTAAGCACTGTAACACTTTTTTTTTTTTTTATCCAGGTTAGCCTCACTGAGATTAATAATCTCTTTTTCAAGAGGGACCTGGCCAAGAAAAGCAACACAAAGTTACAACTAAGATCTCATCACATTACAGCATTATACATGATCAACAAACATTCAATGTTTCATATTTAAGCAATTTAAACTATGAGGAAAAACAATTATAATTTTCACCATCCTCCATACCTTTAACCATTGTTTTAAAAACATTAAATGAGACTGAAGCGTCTTTTTACCAAACTCTATACAAGCCTTTTTTACATTCAGTAAAATACGTTTTTTGAGCGTAAACGGTAATTTTTGTTAGTCTGCTGGACAATGTATGTACATAAATAAAATGGGAGTTGTTTCAGTATAGCCTTATAAATAAAAATATACCAGTGACTCAGCCTACATATTGTTATTGTAAATCTGTATGGCACAAATGTATTTTTGTAGGCCATCTCTATTGCTAACACCCATGAACTCACTGATGTGATTACAAATTGTGACCTACAGGAAAACTGAATCAGACATTGTGAGGATTTACATCAAGTTACAGCTGTAATTAAAAACAAGCTCAGCTAAACTATCGGTTGCAGGACATTTCCTAAACTTCCACACAGTAAGTCAGTGTTAATTTAACTCTGAGACTATAAAACTATTTATCAGTTCACAACATCAGAATTAACTCACTACAACAGACTGCGTAGTGCTGAAATTATGAAAACAAGCTTATAATTCCGTTCCAGAGAGATTTAACTCCTTTAACAAATTGGTTTAGTGGATCATTCTCTTCAGCCCTCTGTCTGGCCTCTCTTTCATGCTTTCTGTCCAACTCTTTTTGTTTGTCTTTCAGTTCTCTATCATGTGCTTCCTTTAATGTTTTCTTCAGGTTTTCCATCTCCTTTTCTTTCTCCTCTCTCTCTTTCTTTCTCTCTGCTTCTCTCTCCTTTCTCTCCTGCTTCTTCTCCTCGGTTCTCTCCTCCCTCTCCCTCTTCCTCTCCTCCTCTCTCTCCTTCCTCTCCCTCTCCCTCTCAGCCTGGGCTCGCTCATTTATTTTCCTCAGCTCTTCTTGATATTTTTCCTCTAGTTTCTTCTGCAGTTGCTCTCGCTCTTTGCGTATTTGCTCCTCTTTCTCCTTCAGGATTCGTTGTTTCTCCTCTTCTACTACCCTCTCGGCTTCTTGGAACATCTCGTTGGTGTAGTGGCTTCCTCCGTTCATCGCTGTTATATTTCTGATCTTTTTGAGCAGCTCGGTGACCTGGGAGGCATTCTTCATCTTATTGTTGAAGACATGATAGTGGCCGTTACATTTGTCCACGAGTTCCTGCAGGTCTTCGCTCTCCATCAAGAAGTCCTCAATAGAGGTATCAAGGTTGTCACCATGAGTAAAGAGAACCATGCTGTATTTGTCGGCATCTTTTCCAAAGGTTTCCTGAATCTTCTGCACCGTCTGCTTCTCTTCTTCTGTGTATCTGCTCAGTGTGATCACTACCAGGAACACATGGGGTCCAGGAGAAGCAAAAGAAATGCATTGGGTCATATCTCTCATTGTCTCCTCCTGGGAATACCTGGTGTCAAACAAGCCTGGAGTGTCGATAACAGCAACCTTCTGTCTATCCACCACACCTCTGGCCTTAGAGCAGTCTACAGTCATAGACTTAGGGGAGCATTTTGATTCAAAGGCTTTTCGCCCCAGAATGGTGTTTCCAGTGGCACTCTTCCCAATTCCAGTCTTCCCCACCATCACGATCCTGAGCTCCTCATTATTATATATGGTGCATTCTGTGGGGAAGAATGAATAACAGGAACTAAGTATCAACTCTTTGTACCATACACTTAAAATTGCTTTGAGAAGGCCAAAAGATGTATGGGTGAGCAGCCACTGAGAGAGCAGGTCATATGCTGCCACCAACATGTAATAAACTGAATAGTTGTCTAATGTAGGGACAATATGTGTAGACCTAGGAGAAAATATTCCTGCACTCTTATCAAAAAGGTTCTATATTAGTAGGCTATCAGAAAATGTTTTTAGAATCCTTTTAGAAAGGTTCTCTATAGCACCAAATGGCTCAAATGGCTCTGTAAAGAACCCTTTAAGATTGTATAAAGTGTCCCAAATTTGCAGTATTGAAAGAATGTATAAACAATCACACTGGGTTATTTACTCTGATTAACCTTTTTTCTTATTTAATATGTTTTGTTGTTCCTTCATGATAAAAAGATGATTTGCAGTCTAGAGGAAGATTCCACAGAATGTGATAATGAAGGGACAGTTGCCATCAGAGTTTGTTTAGTAAGTGAAAGACTATGTGAATGTAACCCTAACCCATGACAAAAAGAGGCGTGTTGATTTTTCTTGATCAACCAATGACAGCATCCAAAACAGAGCATCCTACCTAGCAACGGGGTCAACCACACCTGACGCTGTCATTGGTTGATCAAGAAAAATCAACACGCCTCTTTTTGTCATCCAGAATGCACACAAGGAATCACACAAGATAAAACACAATTTACTCGATATTAACGCGTGGTTTTCCTGTTTAAATCCCTGTTTAATCAATCAATAGAGCTGGACTGTAGCCTACTTTTTAATACTTGTACGGTCCTCACATGTTGACGCATTATCCTTTTATTTGGGTGGATGCCGCAATGTTATTTTAAGATTTGTTGAAAGATTTAGTAGTATTAGTATAATTTATAGACTATATTGGCAAGTCTATATAAATAGGATTTTTGAACAAGAGTATATTGCAGATGATGCGGACATGTGTCTGGCAGTGACCAGACAATACAGAGAAAACTCTTTATATCCATAGCTGCTGTTCTGTTGGTGCACGGTGCGGCCGGCCAGTGGGAATTAAACAGGTTGTGTCACAATATGAGTCTGTGAAGGAGCTGTGTGTTTGTGTGATTATTCTACTATGTGGTTACATAAACCTAAATCATCACTGCTACACTGTTTGCCTGTTGCTAAATATCTTAACATTGTAATAACTTTAATAATAATAATAATAATAATAATAATAGCATTAATGAGTCTTTTCTGCATCTTTCAGCCATTTTCTCCTCTCCTTAAGAAACTCCTCAGCTCCTAAAAGTCCTCCTACTTTTAACAGTTTTCCACCTTAGGAGCTCTCTTAAGGGCTAAGATGCTTTGTGAATTGTTTTTATCTTTACTAGGATTTTATCTTACTTTTAAGGTGAAATTCTTAGAAAACGTCATCACTCTCAGAGTTTTCTGAGACCAACTCTTAGTGCTAGGAAGCTATGTGGATACGGCCCCTGATCTCCATTATGCTCATGTAAAAGAGATAATAATAATATACAGGTAATAAGGCTGAAACAAAAGACAATAAACATATCTTTCAAGTGCCATGCAATATATGCCTGTTGTAGGTCAGAGATCACAGTTAAAATTGGTTTCGCCACTGACCCCTATTAGTGCTCATATAGAGAAGAAATGAATCTGTGTTATTCTTGATTTAAGAGATGCAGAGGCTAGATGTGGCCCATGAGCCACCAGTTGCCCATCATTGATGTAAAACCATAACATAATAAAGGTTAATGTATCTTACAGTATTTGTTAATGAACAATATGAATACATTAATTTATTGACTTACCATATTGTTTACTGGCCATGTTTGGGAGTGCAGAGTAGATGTGCCTCTGGAGTGTAGATGCAGACTGCAGTGTCTGTCTACAAATGTCCCTCTGTATATAATGGCTTCATGGACCAACCCATGTCCATATATGGGTGTATTATGGACAGCAAATCATAGTGAGGAGTTATCTAAAAACTTCCCATCCTGTTCACCCCTCCCTTCAGCATTTACAAGGAGTGGCTGCAATTCTTTTAAGCAGGTATGATTATTTATTGTACAGATCATTCCACACACTGTGTGTGTATGTGTATTTGAGAGAGTGATAGATACTCACAAGATAGCCTTTATACCATCATTTCAGATGGTAAACCATGATTTTCTGGTCATTTCCATGTTCTGTTCGGTTAGAAACCTGTGTGCAATAATCTGATATTAAAGAAATATGGTTGTGCATAACCTGCAGCCTCTTTAGTTTGTGAGGTGTTTCCAAAAAGCATCTTAACTTAAGACGCTCTTAAAAGTGATCATAGGTAACGACTGCTCCTGACCAGTCCTAGAACGCTAAGTGCGTCTTGAGAAGGAAAACTCCACTCCACCATGTCACCTGCAGGACTCACTGCAACTTTTTAACTTGAGAGTTTAAGGTTTATTAGGCTGTTTCTATATTATTTACTTTTATCTAATTTATTTTCATTTCATACTAGATTTCTTTACTAGACCTATATTTTTCTCACTAATAATCTCTGTATAAAATGGAGGGATGTGGTGAAATAGAGTGGTGTGCTCCAGGAGAGGGGAACACTGAATTATGATATAAAAAAAAAAGTGGTGAGCTTTTGGAGAAGGAAGAAGGAAGAGGACGGGGAAAAAAACGTTTTCAGAAGAATGTTCAATAACTTGCTGACATGCAGTGAAACCAGTCATGTAGGCTACTGTGCGTCTGTTGTGGGGCCGTTGCCAAGACAAACACCTGAACAGTGTGTCATTAAAACTGACAGCTGTCTTGATCAGAGACCAAAAGCTCTGATATGAATCATCACTCCTAAATCTGAGGCTAGTAATTAATTTTTGCCCAGTGGCAAGTATCTGGAGCAACAGAAAAGACAAAAACATACATTAACATTGAACCCACGAACATACTGTACGCCTATTGCATTAGCAGTTGGCTGTAAACTCTCTGCAGGTAACTTAAATAATGTCTCTGTGGCGATTCTACGCATATATAATTGTTTCTGTTGTGTATTTCATTTTTGTTTAGTAGCCTAGATACCTAGATACGATATGAATGCGATATGATAAGATGTGATTCAATATCATGGAAAAGGTTCCATTTTAATTCTACTACATCCTTTGACACTGGTTGCAATAAGAAATCTAGTAGGCAGACTTAAATCAACAGAATCCAGTTACAGCAGAGACAGATTTACACTGAATGGGTCCTTTAAATGACCTGATAACATCCTACTTGGAATCTAATTTGTTGTTGATGGTAAAAAAATGTGAAAATCAGTCAACTCAACATTTACTTTCAAACTGGCTACGGTGTTTACTGACAATGCATTGCTGCAGTGTTACATACACTAAAACAATGTAAACATGTACTGTATAATTGCTTAAAAAAATAATAAAGCTGACTGCTAATCTTTATGCTGGGGCAATGTAAACAGCTGAATGAAAAAAACAACAACTCAGAGCTCTTCTAGGCAAGGGAGTGGGCTATTTTAGGACCACCTGTGGTAATTTGTAATTCCATTGCAAACAATATGCCACTCCACATTTTTTAAAGAAGTCTCTGTTATGATAATGGCGCTAATATCACTGGAACTACCTGCAGGTGAAGAGTGAAGCAGGTAGGCGAAACTTTCTCCAACAGCAGATCCGTGGTGTTAGATTAGCCCCGAATATTTTTGATCAGTTAATATGTAGTCCTCAGTGAAGTTTTACATTGTTCCAGATTTCTGTCGCCTCTCACCATCCACGCTCCATAGTGAGCCTGTCTACAGAGATCTGCCTGCACAGTGTGGGGTAAATTCGAGTTAGTAGTCAGAGCGGGCCGGTTATTTTACGTGAGCCAGCTTTGAAGCCCGGCTTTGGGTGCATCGAGGTACATGCCGGGACACAAATCGAACTCACCCGTCGCTGCTTGCTATGTGTGTCTGTTTGGTAGGGGGCTCTGCCAACCTGTCATCGTGTAGTTTGAGTCAAACTAAAGGAATAGGCTTACTGTTACGTTATGGATGATTTTAATCGGTCGGTCCTAGTCTAGGTCAGAGAAGGCAAGATGGGCTACAGCCAGGAAACACAATGTCAGGAAAAGACAAGACAGGTTATGGATCTTCTTCACGTTTTCAAAAGAGGAAGAAAGGTAAGATATGTTATAGGTTAGTTTAATCAAGTGATTGATTATCCATATCTGGAAAGACAGCAAAAATCAGGCAGCTGTGTGGTGGAGAGTTGATTGACAGGCGGCCAGATGGACACTCAGAGATATATCTTAATTTCAGGGAAAATAGACAATCTTGTAACAACATTACTTAATGTTTATGGCCCCCCTGGAAGTGAGTTTGTTTTTTATAGAAAAATGTTTGATTTAATGATAGGAGCAACAGGAACTGTTATATGTGGTGGAGATTCGTCTTAATCCCAAAATAGACTCCTCAAAAAATTCTACTGTTACTTCATTGCATAGGAAAATTAAGGTCCTTATGACAGAGTTGGGTATAATAGATCTCTGGAGAGACTTTTATCCATCAGGCCGGGACTATACTTATTATTCGTGCCCTCATGGTGTTTATTCAAAGATTATTTATTTTTATTCAAACGAGATCGACATAGGATACATTGTTGTTATATTGGAAGTATTGATTTAATCCAATCCTGGAAGTACATTATGGAGGCTAAATATAAGTACCCTTAATAACCCACAATTTAAAGAACAAATGAAAGAAGAAATAAAAAATGTTTCTAGAAGAGAATGATAATGGGGAGGTGGATTCGTGGGATGCGTTGAAAGCAGTCATTAGAGGG
>NW_027283436.1:0-61184 GCF_046629955.1 Centroberyx affinis | reverse complement strand
GATGATGATGATGATAGTAGTGATGATGATGATGATGATGATGATGATGATGATGATGATGATAGTGATGATGATGATTGTAGTGATGATGATGATGGTGATGATGATAGTGATGATGATGATGGTGATAGTGATGATGATGATGGTAGTGATGATGATGATAGTGATGATGATGACGATGATGATAGTGATGACGATGATGATGATGGTAATGATGAAGAAAGTGATGATGGTGATGGTGATGATGATGATGATAGTGGTGATGGTGATGATGATGATGATGATGATGATGACGATGACGATGATGATAGTGATGATGATGATGATAGTGATGATGATGGTGATGATGATGATGGTAATGATGAAGAAAGTGATGATGGTGATGGTGATGGTGATGATGAAGAAAGTGAAGATGGTGATGATGATGATAGTGGTGATGATGACGATGATGATGATGATGACGATGATAGTGATGATGATGACGATGATGATAGTGATGGTGATGATGATGTGATGATAATGATGATGATGATGTGATGATAGTGATGATGATGATGATGATGATGCTGGTGATGATGATGATGATAGTGATGATGATGACGATGATGATGATAGTAATGATGATGATAGTGATGATGATGGTGATGATGATAGTGATGATGATGATGATGATGATGACGATGACGATGACGATGATGATAGTGATGATGATGATGATAGTGATGATGATGGTGATGATGATGATGGTAATGATGAAGAAAGTGATGATGGTGATGGTGATGGTGATGATGAAGAAAGTGAAGATGGTGATGATGATGATAGTGGTGATGATGACGATGATGATGATGATGACGATGATAGTGATGATGATGACGATGATGATAGTGATGATGATGATGATGATGTGATGATGATGATGGTGATGATAGTGATGATGATGATGATGATGATGCTGGTGATGATGATGATGATAGTGATGATGATGACGATGATGATGATAGTAATGATGATGATAGTGATGATGATGGTGATGATGATAGAGATGATGATGATGATGGTGATGATGATAGTGATGATGATGATGATGATAGTGATGATGATGATGATGATGATGATGAAGGTGTCTCTCTGTCAGTCATGTTCCTCAGTAAGAAGCCGAGGGAGAAGGAGGCGGAGTCAAGGAGTCAGCTGATCGAAGGAATTAGCAGGTTGATCTGCACCTCCAAACACCAACACACACTGAGAGGTACACACACACACACACACACACACACACACACACACACACACACAAACACACGCACACACACACACACAAACACACACACACACACACACACACACACACACAGACACACACACACAGACACACACACACACACACACACACTCACACATACAAACACGCACACACGCACACACAGACACACACAGACACACACACACACACACACACACACACACACACACTCACACACACACACAAACACGCACACACACACACACACCAGGAGGGTTCATCATCTGAATGAAAGAGGAAGAAACTGTTCTTTTTAATATTTTCTTTTTATTCTCTCTCTCTCTCTCTCTCTCTCTCTCTCTCTCCCTCCTCTCCTCCCCTCTCTCTCTCTCTTCCTCTCTCTCTCTCTCTCTTTCTCTCTCTCTCCCTCTCTCTCTCTCTCTCTCTCCCACTCTCCCTCCCTCTCTCCCTCCCTCTCTCTCTCTCTCTCTCCTCTCCTCCCCTCTCTCTCCCTCTCTCTCTCTCTCTCTCTCTCTCTCTCTCTCTCCCTCTCTCTCTCTCTCCTCTCCTCCCCTCTCTCTCTTCCTCTCTCTCTCCCTCTCTCTCTCTCTCCTCTCTCTCCCTCTCTCTCTCTCTCCTCTCTCTCCCTCTCTCTCTCTCCCTCCCTCTCTCTCTCTCTCTCTCTCTCTCTCTCTCTCTCAGTCTCTATAGATGGAGTGGAGTGGAATGATGTGAAGTTTTTCCAGCTGGCTGCTCAGTGGCCGACGCACGTCAAACACTTTCCTGTTGGGCTCTTCGGCTACAGCAAACCGTGATCCTCCTCTTCCTCACCTCCTCATCTCCTCCTCCTCATCCCCTTCCTCCTCCTCCTCCTCCTCCTCCCAGTATAAACTGATGTGGTTTTACCAGCAGAAGAGCAGAAACCTTCTTTGCCTTTTCATTCAGATCATATTGGAACATAAATAGTTCCACGCTGTTAGTGACTTTTTAATTATTTCTATGAAATCTGCTGTGAATATTTATTATATACTGTATACTCTAAGGAACCTGAAGGGTGTGTGTGTGTGTGTGTGTGTGTGTGTGTGTGTGTGTGTGTGTGTTTGTTTGTTTGTGTGATTTTTGAAAGAAAAGGGAATTGGAGTGAAATAATAGCTGAAATAATGTCTTGGTTCTACTTTACAGTTTCTGGTTTTTGATAGAAAACCTTTGAACTTGCACACCTCCCTTTGTGTTCTCCAAGCACAAGAACCAATCTAATCTAATCTAATCTAATCTAATCTAATCTGATCATGGAGTCGGTGTGTTTTCTGGTTCCAGCACTGCCAGTCAGAACTCAGTTAATCCACTTTTTGATTTATGAAATAGTCATTATCCAATTTTTCACGATGGCATCAATCTTTGTGACTTGAATTCACAGCATCCATCAGTTGTGTAAGTTATTTGCAAATAAAGTCGTGTAAGGGAAAAGAAAACATAATTTAATGCTTTTCTGAAAATATAATTGATTTATTGTTTATACTGTTGGTTGTTTGTCATTGTTTATCCACATTTTGTTGTGTTATAATTTAATTGGTACACTTTACAAGAGTCACTAAGTTAAGGGTTAGTTAATGCTTAATAAGCATTAACGCCTTAATTAATTCCTTAATTAACAGATAACTAATGTGTCTGGTAATCATTTACTAATGGTGTTCATGTTAACTAAGGTATTAATTTATACATTATTTAATAGTCATCTTTATAAATTATTAAATAATGTATAAATTAATACCTTAGATAACATGAACACCATTAGTAAATTACACATTAGTTAACTGTTAATTGTTAGTGAGCCTTATTGTAAAGTGTTACCATTTAATTTAATTTAATTTTATATTAACCACCACATCACTGGTTGTGAGGTGATCTGTAGAGTCAGTCATGTGACTGACTGACAGCTTTTACATCCAGAACTTATGACAAAAAAAAACAACAACAAAAAAAACTTTTTGCATTAAAAAATGGCTTCTCTCTTCCTTGAAACCTTTAATGTTATTACTTCCTAAACATTCCAGTATGTGACAGGTCTGTTAGTGTGGGGAGAACACGTTCTGTACGTTCTGTATGATCTTTATGTTCTGTAGGTTCTGTATGATCTGTATGATCTGTATGTTCTGTATGTTCTGTATGTTCTGTATGTTCTGTATGATCTGTATGTTCTGTATGTTCTGTATGTTCTGTATGATCTGTATGTTCTGTATGTTCTGTATGTTCTGTATGATCTTTATGTTCTGTATGTTCTGTATGATCTGTATGTTCTGTATGTTCTGTATGTTCTGTATGATCTTTATGTTCTGTATGATCTGTATGTTCTGTATGTTCTGTATGTTCTGTGGAGTTCTAAATCAGCGGTTCTGCAGGTTTTCTTGCAGCTCGTCTCGTCTAACGAGCTTCTCCTCTGTCTGAACAAAGGTTTCAGTTTTCTACTCTGCTGTTTTCTAATTTCTGCTGTCTTCCCCTCTCTCTCTCTGCTGTTTTCTACTCTGCTGTTGTTTTTGTCTCTCTGCTGTTTTCTACTCTGCTGTTGTTTTTGTCTCTCTGCTGTTTTCTACTCTTCTAGATGGAAACTCTCTGGCTGCTGTTTCTGCCCAGAGAAACTGTTTTCAAACTAATTTTTTACTTGGTTTGCTTTTTCACTTTTACCTGCCTGGCCTCGACCTGCTTTCACCTGCCACATTACAGTTCATACAGTCACATTCATCACATTGACAAAGTGTGTGTGTGTGTGTGTGTGTGTGTGTGGATGATTATAGGGTACAATGTAGTCCAGCTCTCTCTTACAGTTTGATTTGACAGGATGTTGACTGTGAGAGCTGGGAACTGCTTCCTGTCTCGACTGTTTTCTGAAAAGTTTTGATCTTGAACCACTAGACCTGGACGGAGAACACATCAACCAGAAAGAAAAAAAATACAAAAAATAAATAAGATGGAATTTATGAAATGTTTCCTAACTCTATAAGCACATCAAACATGTATATCACTGAATCTGCACCCGGGTTAAAATGAGATTTTAATTTTTGTTTTTCTATATTGTCGTCTTCTGTCTGTCCGTCCATCAGCCTGCTGCCGCTCCTCACTCCTCCACTCTGCTGTCAATCAACCCTTTAAAACAACAGTGGGGCTTTTTTGTCAAATATTTGATGAAGTTGTGAAGTGTTCAAAACAGTAAAACAAAACAGCATATTAAAGTGTCTTCTCTTCTATGACTGAACTGGTGTTTGTTCACTGCAGATAACAGAGCCGCAGACAAACCTAATTAATTAATAGTTAATCAATTAATATCTAATGAAGAGGTAAATAATAATTTCATCTGACCTCCTCACCAGCAGATGGCAGCAGCTGGGTGGGTTTTATAGAAAAGTCTTCAGTCTGAAATCCTGTTTTATCTGACTGGACTGGATTTAGGACTTTTGCTATAAAGGTGTTTAGGATTTGGATATTACAGAAAGGTCCTAACTCCCAAACATCCTACCTGCCTTAATGTAAAAACTGTTTCTCCAGAAGTTCAGTTATTCTCCAACCGAAATGGCAATACTTGATTTTTTCACCTTGAAGGTGAAAACTGAAATTTAATGATTGAAAGATTAATGAAACCTGCTGATGACATTATTAATTTGTCTGTTGACTCGCTCATAACAACATCTTCAGTGCTGCTGCACATGATTTTGGAACCTGTTGAGCAACTAAGACCCCAATTTTCCAAATAACACAGCTTCCCTCTCCTCCCCTGAAAGTCAAGTCAAGTTTATTTATAAAGCACATTTCATACGACAGGCGTAGACTCAATGTGCTTCAAAATAAAAAGCAAAACATAGGCAAAGATCATACATGACAAAAACATATAAGATAGGAACATATAAGATAAGAAGGTATTACATAAATAAAATCATATAAAAAAAGATAAAAACATAGAAGGTATTACAATAAAAAGGAATAAGATAAGAAGGTATTATTATTATTATTATTAAAAAGGGAATAATAGTAATAATACTGATTCTAAAATAAAAGTTTTCCTGTTAACCACACACTTTAAAACTAACTAAAAGCTTGTGAAAAGAGATATGTTTTTATTCTGCTTTTAAAAGAAGACACTGTTGTAGCAGAGCTGAGTTCATGTGGTAGAGAATTCCAGAGAGTAGGACCATAATGACTCAAGGCACCATAAGCTGATTTAAAGTTTATTCTAGGTACAGTGAGGAGACTTTTATTTGATGATCTAAGGGATCTGTCCGGTGTGTTTTCAGTGAGCATGTCAACGACGTAGGAAGGAGCTAAGCCATTCACAGATTTAAAAACAAAAGAAGTATTTTAAAATAATTTCTTTGTTTTACTGGGAGCAAGAAAGCCTGAAAGCTCTTTTTTTCTCATTTCTAATATCCATATTGCTTCTCAGTTTTAATGCTAACAGGCTCTTAAACACACCGGCTGTTAACCAGTTAAAAGTTTGACAGTTTGTTGGTTCTGACAGTTCTGTCTCACACACAGTTCCTCTAGTTTCAGACTGTTATAATAATTGTTGATTAAGAGAATTGCAATGATAGAATGTCCTAAATTACAATAAGTTAGGATTTAGTAGATAAGATGACACACATCATTAAACACAGGGCTTGTTTCTGTAATGGCAATTTTAGGAATTGTTCTAAATTACAGTTCAGAGATAAGACAGGACCAGGACCAGGACCAGGACTTTCTTCTGTGAAATGACTCTGAGGTTTAGATTGGATCAAACATCCACAGAGACACACTACTACTGGTAGAACTGGGTAAAAAGCCACTAACAGCTGAACCTGACTGGTATACAGACAGTTTAAAGACGGATCCTCTAGTTGTATATTTTTTTGTGTCGTCTACTCTGACAACAAAAGTACAATTGAAGAATTTGGCTCCAAAATGAGATAAACACCATTTTAAAAACGTGACACCTACTCTTACAAAATGATTGACACCACAACATTAAACCAAATGATGGGACGTCTTAAAGGATAGCAGTCCTTGGTTAACTAAATGAGACACATTTACAGACTGGATCCAACAGATTTTATACTAACAATTAACAGAAGTTACAGATTATTTATTTCCAAAATGGCTATAGATAGTGATTTGAAATAGAATTCTAGTACATAACATATTCTATAGCATAATGTGTGATATAAACCCGGTAAAAACTTAAATGTTTTTGAATATGACACATAGTGACTACAGCAGGACGCCAATCAGCTGAACCAGCCTGTTAGTTTCCACCTAACTGCAATATTCAAAAGACCAAATATCCTTTCTGGAAACATTATTTTGAAAGCTTTATTTTCAGTGACACAACATGAAACATGATCTGATAATCACAGTTTGTGTCTCCTATTTCTGATGTGCACAAAAAAAAAAGAAAATCAATCAAATAAATGAACAACAAATAGCCTAATACACTCAAACCAAACTGACTGTAACAAACAGATCTGAAAATCTTTGATAATGTTGAAGAATCTCGCAGAGGCAAAATGTCCTGCCAAGATACGCTGACACATATAAAAATAAATCCTGCCATCGGTCACATTTCTGAACAGAGACAAGATGAAGATATCAGTAATACTATTATATCTGCCTGTACAGCCTACAGCATCATGTAGAATATAGTGAAGTGTGACATCAACCATGAGATCAAAGCAAAAGTTTGGTGAGCAAAAAAAAAGCAAAAACTTTTTTCTTTATTGTCCTGTTATCACAGTCTGACTTAGTTCATACTGTGCAACACAGCAGGAGAGGAAACACACACTCTGGTTTAAGTCAAAACAGATTCTTAGAGAAGATCTCCACACTCACGAATATTGAATGCACTAAGGTGCCAGAAGACCGAAGAACAGTATTAAGGAAGAAGGTTCTGCACACTTTGATCCATGGAAGGTTATTTAATAAATCAAGTGTCAAGCTTTCAGTCACAAGACCTTCATCAGGGCAAAGCAGCCTTCACAATGAACTCGGTCCATATATGATCATCAACAGAGGTCGGCTGTAACAAAGTAAAAATACTTCACTACTGTACTTAAGTAGGATTTTCAAGTATCTGTACTTTACTCAAGTTTTTCTTTCACTGAAGACCTTTTACTTTTACTCACTACATTTCAAAAGAAAAATATGTACTTTCTACTACATTTTTAAAACAGACTCGTTACTCTCGGGAAATCATCAACTGATGTTCAGCATCAGATGGCTTTCATCCCCAGAAGCAGCTGATCAAGAGCCAGATGTGATCGGCCGCTTGTTCGGCAAAGCGAAACCAAAAATTAGGGAAAGGGAGAGAGAGAAGCAACAGGAAGAAGAGAGAAGCAACGAGAGAGAATTAACGTTAGTGAATTCAGCTGCTAGGGTTCAGGTTCTTGATCTTAGCTGCAGACTCTTTCTCATCTGGGATTCAGAGGAACGCTCAACAGAAAACCAGTTTAGAACATTAGAAATGACTTTTTTAGAGAACGACTTTTACTTTTATACTTTAAGTAAATTTAAGTCCACGTACTTTTATACTTTGACTTGAGTAAAGGATTTGAAACGGTACTTCAACTTCTACCAGAGTATATTTTTAAATGAGTATTTGCACTTTTACTCGGGTAAGGAATTTGTGTACTTCTACCACCTCTGATCATCAATGCAATCAGCTGTATAGATAACACCTGTGCTGGTTTGCTCTTGCTCAGACGGGAAGTGTAGTTCAGCCTCTAGATGCACACAAGAAAATACATACATTAACTAGATGGAACACAAGAGGATGTATAATCCGCATCACAAGTGTGAACACTCAACAAGCACAGTGTGCAAAAAAAAAAGACAAACAACCAGAAAATAGAAAGGAAAAAATACCTAACATATATTTAAGGGGTAAAGGAACTGCACAGACATCAGGAAGGCCGTCATAAAGTTCAGTTCCTAAAGCACTAGGATACAGCACAGGTGTTCTCTATACAGCTGATTGCATTGATGATCATATATGGACCGAGTTCATTGTGAAGGCTGCTTTGCCCTGATGAAGGTCTTGTGACCGCAAGCTTGGCACTTGATTTATTAAATAAACTTGCTTGGATCTAAGTGTGCAGAACCTTCTTCCTTCAAACAGAAGTGATAGAAGACCTCAACAAAGACTAAGAGAAACATCAGCTTCCATGAACAGAAAGAGAGATGAGAACGAGTTGAAAGTCTGATGAAACGAGTGTTGAGCTCTGAAGGCAGACACACTTATCATTCAACTATATGGCCTACTGGCTGTCCCAAGAGTTAGAACAAAACACGGTGAAGCAGCGTTTTGTTATCATGCAACACAGACCTGGAATAACCTCCCAGATGATATTAGACAAGCCCTGACTCTTATTTTACACTGCCTACTCTACCCTGTAATGGCTAAAAACTTATCTTTTCAGCTTAGCTTTTAAATAGCCTTAATTTTTACTGTTTCTGTTCAGGATCCCAACAGAGCTGACACGGGCAAGTACGTATTTTCATTCATCTTGTCCAGGTAATGCTTACTTGCGCATGAGTGAACACTATATGTGGGGGGGACAGAGCTTTACCCTGTATGATTCTCATCCATCTCTGGATGGTGAGGTTTTTGACCAATAGGAGAATCTGTGATTCTCGTCTGAGGCAGTGAGATCTGACGTAAATATCAGATCAAGAGTAGAATCAGGAAGGACAGGGGAAAAGAAAATTACAGAAAACCATATGGGTTCACTCACAATGTGCATCTAAAAGTGGGAGTATTTGTTGTGTTCTTTCATCTTTCGATTTCATTTGATTTGAACTGCACTAGTTTACTTTTTAAGTCTTTTATCTTTTGTATCTCGCGTCTGTACTTTTGCACTTTTTAATTGTAAATCTTTTACCTTTACTGTATTTTTATCACTCTGTAAAGCACTTTGAATTGCCCCAGTGTATGAAATGTGCTATACAAATAAAGCGAGATACAGAGATCCACCTGGTGAAACTGCCACTTCTGTTTCTAACCCACTTTAACTTTTAACAGATAAATCCTGCAGAACCATGTCAAGACCTCAGGATGTTTTCAGCACTTCCCCAAACACACTGCTTTTCATTTTATTGTACATATGTATGATTAAAAGAAAAATATCACCTCAAATAGAAAACAGAATTTATTTATCAAAAGTGGTATTTATTTGGCAACAAACTAAAATGACACAAAATTAAAACTGTTGGTGTATATTTTTTTTATTTTGGGTGCAAAGTCAAAGTCTCGCTCTAGACCCTCAAATCCCACAATTCATTTGGGCTCACTACAATGACACTAGAGACAATGCATCATGGGAACTGTAGGCAGGCTCAAAGTGCAAAGACACTTATGTCTTTTCAAGTTCAAGTGTTTTTCGCTCTAAAAACTGTGGAATTAACTACATTGCATTTCCGCATTTCTACACTCCAGATACTTTGAAAAAAAAAAAACAAAAAAAAACAAACCCTAAATGATCAGGAATACAACTCTTACACTGAGTTTGGGTTGATTTTTCCTTTAAAAAAATAGTTCACTCAAAAATGAACATTTTGTCAGTTGAAACTGTTTGTTAGTTTGCTAGCTATGTGTACCAGCCTTCTCCAAAACAACTGGAGTGAATGGAGACCGTTTCTTTAGAGTTCCAAAAAGGGCAAAAAATGACCACAAAATGACTCCAAACAGCATAATCCAAGTGTCCTGAAGCCAAATGATCGCACAGTGGGTCTAAAGGTCCAAGTCATTTTATGGTCATTTTCTGCCCTTTTTAGAACTCTAAAGAAACGGTCTCCATTCAGTCCAGTGGCTGCAGCAAAACGGTGCAAGCTAGCAAACTCAGTGTTTCAACTGACGTGAGGGTGAGTAGATAATGACAATAACTACTCCTAATAACTATTCCTTTAATAATACTGTGACTGAATCAGTCTGTCGGATCATGTTATGTTCAGGAGTTTCCCTGTGGAATTCTGGGATGTTAAAATCAAACCTGCTGCTTTTAGATCTGAATACAACATTATTCGTTAAGGAAGAGGATTAGTGCCACGTGAAAAATTTGAGACTTTTTTCTCAGAATTCTGACTTTTATCTCAGAATTCTGACTTTTTCCTAAAAATTCTGACTTTAATCTCAGAATTAGACTTTTTTTCTCAGAATTCTGATTTTAATCTCACAATTTTGACATTAATCTCAGAATTAGACTTTTTTCTCAGGATTCTGACTTTTATCTCAGAAGTAGACTTTTTTTCTCAGGATTCTGACTTTAATCTCACAATTTTGACTTTTTTCTCAAAATTCTGACTTTAATCTCAGAATTCTGACTTTTTTCTCAGGATTCTGACTTTTATCTCAAAATTCTGACTTTAATCTCAGAATTAGACTTTTTTTCTCAGAATTCTGACTTTAATCTCACAATTTTGACTTTTTTCTCAAAATTCTGACTTTAATCTCAGAACTCAAATTTTTCACGTGGCCCTAATCCTCTCCCTTAATTCTTCACCCCTCTGGTCCAAGTTGACCTCAGTATTCCCCGGGTCGCTCCCTGCTGTTCTCCTCTCAGCTCTTCAGACGCTTTAAAGCTGCGGTGGCGTTTATGTCTGTACAGATCACTGTTGTAAAGCAGCTTAGCATTCACAATTATGTTCACAGCCAGGTACAGAGTTATATAACATTTTACAGGCAGCACAATCCACCAATGGAAAAGCATATAGGCTGAGGACTGTTGCTTTGAATAAGAGCATCAGCTAAATGCCTCAAGTGTGAATGTAGGAATAGACAACACTTAAAACACAGAGTGGCACACAGCGGAGATGTTGACATTTTTGAAAATCGGCTTTTTTAAAACTAATCTCTGGCAAGTTTTGCACAGTGGCATGTACATATCCTTTCCAGCACTCATTCAATATTAATATTTATGGATGGTGTTATACAAAATTGCTTACACTGGTATTCAGTGATTGACTGTTCTGACAATAGGAGTCAATGCTCAGCTGTTTTTGGGGTCTGCAGCCCTGAAGAATCCCAGGTGAAACTGTGTTAGGCTGCTGAAAGTGAAGAACACATTTTTAGAATCACTCGATGAATAGTTTGGTATGATGTTTAAAAAAAAAAAAAGTCTGATATTCAGACCAAAAGCAGTCATACAATTGACAGTTAAAATTAGACGAGTGAAATAGATGCAGGCCGAGGTGTAAAATAGTGTTTCCGGGCACTAACAGTTGCTTCTCGACAATTTGGTGTCACAAGGTTGGCGGTTTCTTTCAACCGAAGGAGCTACAGACGTTTCTTCTGCACAGATTGGATGAGAGAAGGAAGCGGGTGTGTTTATGTGATATTTTACGGAGAGGATGAAAACATTCAGGTGGCCTTAAATGCTCACTGCTGACTCATGTTAGCTCTTGAAGAGAGGTAAGGCATGTGTTCCTGTCTCTGCCAACATTACTTCACACACACATTCCCCAAAGTGCAAATGAGTTTGCTGTGCTGCTCCTTTTCAGCACAGACAGTACTGGCTATTATCCTGCAAAGTTACAGCTAGTGCTCAATACATGCAATCTAATAATCATATCACATATACAGTATTTAGTGTAGATTGCGATGCTTTGACTGGGCACTATTGATATTAATATAGTATCATGACATATGTTTTAATAGGTTTTATTGGTGTGGTTGGTGAGGAGGACCTTGCTGCAGGGTTGCCAGGTTTGAACAGCCTGCATGTATTAGAATATATGGTATGAATGCTCTTCAGACGCCCCTTATGGCTTATCGCTCCTCAGGTGATCAGTGCTAGCAATGTCCCTCCATCTTTTCCCCCACACACACACACACACACACACACACAAACATGCCATCCTCCCTCCCAAATTACCTACCATCCTTTAGTAGTACTCACACTGAACTGAAAAGTGACTTTTTCGCTGTTTTAGCTCATTCTGACTATCACACCATACATCTATTTGACAATGTATGCCAAAAAAGATGACAAAAAAATATTTTGTTGTATTTTTATATCAAAATCTCATTACTTTTACTTCCTGGAAAGCAGAAAATCTTTAGTGGTAACATGTATCAGGAGGTGTAAATAGAAATTCCAGCCAATAAAACCAACACCGATTTTTGAACAGTCCCGCCCCTCTGTCCCTCCCATCAAATGAAATTGCCTTTCTCTCCTAACTGATATCCCATTGGTTTACACTGATCCTGTTTCAACCGAAACACATCAAATTAAGGAAGCAGCTCTCAAAAAGCCATTTCATTGTAACTTTAAAAAATACCACAATTAGTTTTCCATTTTTACTGAAAATGTTACATTTTTCAAATGGAGGAGATTTCATTTTGGAACCAAACTTCTCATATATTTCCATCACTATATCGGTGAAATCAACTAGCACAGTGTTATGGAAGGTATGGTAAACAGAGAATGCAGAAATACATTACATCAGATAAACTGCAGCTGTGGACTCTATAGGACTTCACACAATATTTACAAAAGTAATATTTAACATAATATCTGTGAGCTAGGCCTTTTTCTCAGTGGACCAATCAGAGAAAGAGAAAGTTTTGTAAAGTTTCAAGAGGAAAGACAACACTTACTGTACTTGAATATTAGGAGGGAAAACACTGCATTCTGTAGTCAGAAAATAAGCAACAGCTTTTGTGTTTACATCATCCACTAAGAATTAATCTTGTAGATGTCGGCTATTTTCAAACAACCACTCATCAGTTTCTTGTGTTAGCAGAATATTATGACAGACGTCTCTGTGTTTCATTGTCCACCATTAGAATAATGGACACCAGCCAGAAGCTGTTCATCCAGCTTTGAAGTTACGTGTGCGCATGCACACACACACACACACACACACACACACACACACACACACACACAAACACACACACACACACACACGCACACACAAGTACATTTTCTCAAACAAAATAACATTTTGAATCCATTGCCATGGTAGTCTGGGCCCATCGTAACTAAACATAGAGCTTCTGTTTCAAAAAGAAACGTTAGTAGTCTTAGTAGAGCAGAGGCCCTGGAGTAGATGGCTTCAGCACCAAACTGAAGATTCTTTTAAGCTTCTGTGCTTAATTTATTTTTCAAAACATTTTACTCAGTGCAGATATTCATTTAGGTTCAACACTACTGTAGCAGTTGCCTTTGATGTCAAAAGTCCTGTAGGTCTGGAGTGTGTTTTCAGGAGGTGAAAGTCCACAGCTTCAGCTGCTTCTTTCATCACCAGTGTTCATGGTCACTATTATGGTTGTAGTTCAAAGTCCATGCACATAATAAGTAAAAGATTTATGGCTAAGGTAAAAGTAAAGGGTTTATGACCAAGGTTAAAGTCCTGGAGGTGATGAAGGGACTTGAGTCTTGGAGGTCGCCAGCATTCAGCAGCCAGAGAGATTCAACCGTGAATCTGGACATTGGACATTGTCTACCAGAACCTTTAGAAATACATCAGAACTGTCAGGAACCTGTAAGACCCTTTAGAAACCTTTCAGAGTCCATCAGAACTTCTAGAAATCCATCAGAACTGTCAGGAATTTGTCAAGACTTTCAGGAACCTGTCAGAACCTTTAGGAACCTGCCAGTGGAGTCCATCAGAACCTTTAGAAATCCATCAGAACTGTCAGGAATTTGTCAAACCTTTCAGGAACCTATCAGAGCCTTTAGGAGTCTGTCAGAACCTTTAGAAATCCATTGGAACTGTCAGGAACCCATCAGAACTGTTAGCAAACCGTCAGAAGCAGTGTTGAAGTATTAGAAGCCCTCGATGTGGCAGTAGGCCTCCAGCGAGGAGAAGACGATGTACATGAGCCACAGGGTGAAGAACAGGCTGCTGGTGAGGATCTTGGGGATTCTGGGTCCGCCGAGTTCCCCGCCGATCTCGGGCCGGCGCCGGTACATGAGGACGGCCACGCAGATGAAGGCGAAGATGGTGAAGAGGGTGACGGAGAAGGCCAGGGTGCCCGGGTCGACCCGGAACTTCTCGCCTTTGGACTGGTGGTAGATGGCGGCGATGGACCAGGCCACTCCGATACCCAGGAAGACGTTCACGGCGTTACTTCCCGTCACGTTGCCGATGGAGGCGTCGGCGTACTGGTCCTGAATGGCTGACACCTTACTGGCGAAGGTGTCTGAAGGAGAGAGGAAAGAGAGGGGAGAGGCAGCAAGAGGACGGTGAGAGGCATTTAGCTGATGCTTGTATCCAGAGCGACTTATGGTAGGTTTTCACAGGGCATCATTTCACGTGAGGGATCGCACTGCTTCCCAGTATTGGACGCTTGATAGGCGAGCTTCCATATCGGTTCCTTGCTGCACCTGATTGGACGAACGCTGTCACTCGCTGGGCCGTCAGCCCCCGGATTTCAAACTGGAAAAACACGGCGGCTCGTTTGCAAACTTTCTCTTATATTATGAAAATAGTTCACTGAAATGTGTTTCTGAAAACATGAGAGGTGAGAAATAAGCCGTGCAGCTGCTGAATCTGTCTTCATTTTAGATGGACAGCAGTCAGTTTAAAAGTTTGTACGCGAGTTTCAGGAGTTTCCAGAGGCGGCGAGACGCGCTGAACGCCCCTGATTTGCATAAAGTAGCCTAGACGGATCCTGTGGAAACGAACCATCACAGTGAGTGAGCAGGCAGCGTCTTGCTCAAGGACACTTCAACAGGACACATGGCTGTTACTGGGATCGAACCTGTGACCTTTAATGGTCTGTAAGCCACCCTTCCATAACCCTCCACTGTCCACTGTCCTATATAACAAGCAGTGTTGTGACAGTAATGTGATTACTTTTTTCCAATAACAGTAGTGTAAGGGATTACAATGTCAAATTCAGTAATGGCATTACCGTTACTAATCCCAGTAACGCTCCGTTACTGCGTTACTTAAACCTGAACCTCCTTCAACCTTTTCTTGTCTCTCCTTTTTTTTTTTTTTTTTAAATCCCTGTTTGGTGTTTTCGTCATAGGTATCAAGGACCTGTGCAGGAAGGTTTACATCGGCTATTAGCTAAAAAAAGTAAACAAAACGGAAAGTAATGTAAAGAGTAATGTCAAAAAATTACTGCTCCCGTTGAGTAATTAGTAAAGTCATGTGATCACTTTATAAATGCGTTATGAGTAAAGAGTAATTGATTACAACCATCATCTGATACAAGCCTACAGAAGGCGCCAACCTCCAATACCAGATGATTTAATTTAGTAAACTGACCTGGTACAGATGTCCCCAGTGCTACGAACACCACGGCGGTGACGGCGTCTTTGAGGCCGACGGTGCAGCCAAAATGTGACGCCAGGTCGCCGATCAGCGCCGTCAGGAGGCCGATGACTGAGATGGAGACGACGAAGCAGGCCCAGCCGTTCCAGTAGTCGGTCGGGGGAACGAACGCAAACAGAAGCTTCCAGAAGACGGTGAGGAAGTGCATGACGTAGTCAAAACAGGAGGGCAGCTTCTCCTCACCGCACTCTTCGTCATCATCATCACCTGGGGAGGAGAGAGAGGTGAGAACTCAGACTAGTCTCGCATAGCCAGGAGAAAGGTCTGGCTGAACCCATTATCATTCTGGTATAGGGGGAAAAAAAACGCTCTGTCTTGTTTGCATTTCTTTAAACCAATCACAATCGTCTTGGGCGGCGCTAAGCCCAGGATGCAGCGACGGTGCCCTTGCAAAATAGTGTCGGGGGGGAACTTGTTTTGGTGGAACATTTGCACGTGGGAAGGCGAGCCCTGGCATTAAAATGGCTAAATCCCCGCAAAAGAAAACGCCACATAAAACAGCAAAAGACGTATGTCGACTATGTGATACGACTTTTACTGATAAAAAAGACAAACATAACTTGATCATCGGTGCCCTAGAGGTGAAGCCTGCCTATACTTTAGCTCTGGAGGAGCTCACTGGACTCGTTAAAACCACAGACGATTTAATAGCTGTATGTGGCTCTTGCAGAACGTTATTAAACCGATATCACAGAAGCTCGTGTGAAGTGGAACGGATCGGTACAGTGGTCAAGTCAATGTCAGTGGCGCATGCTGCTGCCGCTAGCGACGGAAACTTTGAAAACGTAACACGCAGATAGCGGAAGCGGAAGGGGAGGAGAATTGCTGGCCAATGGCAGGCTTATACCCACAGCCTATTTCCATTCAGTCAGACTAAACTCAGACTAATGTCATGTCTGATTTCTAACAGTCAGGTTCATCAGCAAGCTTTACTTTTTAACTTTGAGCTGAACCAAAAAACTTCTACAAACAATCCAGACCAGCAGGTTCTAGTCTGAACTCTGTGAGTGTGTACATTTTCTTTTTTAACAGCATTAAAAAATTACATTAGCTGAAATACTCTGATAAAATACATATTCAAGTTCTTGAGGATGGCATTAGTGTTCAGACTGGGTTTTTACTAGAGCTGACTGGGATTCACACCAGCAACCCCGTGGTCAGGCTGTGTTCTTACCAGAACTGACTGTGATGGCTTCAACGAACTGCTCTCTCCAGCTGTTTGTTCCGATCAGCAGAGCCAGGTTGGTTTTCTTAATGAGCTTATCCACTGTGCTCTGAAGGACAGCAGGTCAAAGTAAATAACACGGTAAATCACCATACACAAGTAAATCACATGGGAACTGTACTCCAACACACTAGGACAAATAAGAAACGAGAAATAAAATGTATTCTGTGCGCACAAATGTCAAACCGAGTGCTCGCATTAACCAAACTGAGGGAATGAAATGTATCTCATGCGCACGAATAGAACACAAGGGTTCGAACTGCATATTGTGCGCACATTATCGTAAATCGTGGCCTCAGTATAACCTTTTTTCTCTCCCCGTGGCCTCTCCTGGGCTCTGTACTCCTGTTAAGAGTCAGTTAAACAACTAGAATCGTGTAAATGTCATTGTAATCTCACTTTAAACTCGTACGACTCCTCTATGATGACCTCCAGTTTGACGTGCTCGCCCAGCATCGGTCTCCCCATCTCTGCGATCCTCCTCTCCTCCTCCTCCTTCTTGGTCAGGACCTCCTCACCCCCCTCCTCTGACGGGGGAGAGAGAGAGAGAGAGAGGATGTGACTGTTTAGAGTAAATTATACTTCTGTGTAAAAGCTATGCTGTAGGTCTTTGCGGCCCAACCCTCATGGGTTTACAAGACACTAAAGTTACAGTTGCAGTAGTCACACATTTCATTACATTTCATTTCATTACAAAATTACAGATTATTATACAGCTCGGTCTTACACAAAATATTCTGCCTTCTCTCCCAAGCTTGGCAAATAAAATCTGCCACAAAAAAGATTCCCTTCTTGAAGCACAACTCAAGTTTTTCATAATCATCCAGCCCAAAGAAATCAACATAAATAGAGGACATTTTACTAAAAAGTACATCCCTATGTATGTGCACTTTTCCAAAAATGTAACTCTGCTGAGGGCGACAAGACCGCAAGAACTAGGCCAGAGTTCCCTCAATATGATCTATTTCTACAGCCGTCCAAAGTTCCCTCTATAGGATCTATTTCTACAGCTGTCCAGAGTTCGCACTGTAGAATCTATTTCTATGGCCAGAATTTGCACTACAGAATCTACAGTCGACTGGAGCTCACACTATAAGCTCTATTTCTACAGCTATCCAGTGTTCACTCTAAAAGCTCCATTTCTACATCCGTCCAGTGTTTGCTCTACGTTATCTAATTCTACAGCCATCCAGAATTTGTGGTATAGGATCGGTTTCAACATCCGTCCAGAGTTTGCTCTACATTATCTAATTCTACAGCCATCCAGAATTCGTGGTATAGGATCAGTTTCTACAGCCGTTCAGAGTTTGCTCTGTATGATCTATTTCTACAGCTGTCCAGAGTTCACTCTACAGGATCTGTTTCTATGGTCAGTCAGAGTTCACTCTACAGGTTCTGTTTCTAGGGTCAGTCAGAGTTCACTCTACAGGTTCTGTTTCTACGGTCAGTTAGAGTTCACTCTACAGGTTCTGTTTCTAGGGTCCTAACAGAGCTGCAGGCATCCGCTGCGGTCAGGAGACGGTGGCTGGAAATGATTTCTGTAGCCTGGAGAGGAAGTGACACATGATGACACATCGGTGCTGAGCAGACTCAGGTTGAACCGAGGGCAGCCGAGGAGGAACACAAAGTGACTGGAATAATAATCAGATTTAATGAGGAGGGGATGGGAGGCTGAAGAGGAGATTAGAGGGAGGAAGCAGAAGAGGGACGAAAGATGGCAAGATGGATGGATGGATGGATGGATGAATGGATGGATGGATGTGAGAGTGAGGGGTGGATGGAGGAAGATGGATGATAGAAAAGAGGAAAAGATGAGAAGAGGAAGGGAAGGCAGGACGGATGGATGGATGAATGGACGGATGGATGGACGGACGTACCTGTGATGTTGACTACGGAGGCGGGGGTGGGGAGATCGCGACCCTGGACCTTCCTGTAGACGTCCATACCTGGGAACAGGTGGGAAGCAGTTGAATGGAAACCGGTTCCACTACTGAACCAAACCCCAGACTCCATGTATTCCTGATGGCCAAAAACAGCATCTCAACCAGCTTCAGCCCACTTGAACAGGGCGGCAGGTAACAGAGAGATAACAGAGACCGTCCTGCAGCCGAAAGGCCGCAGGCTTGATCCCCACAACAGCTGTGTGCCCACCTGCTCACTTGTGGTAAGTTGCTTTGGATAAAAGCTAAATGCCTGAAATGTTAACATGTAAATGAATATGATGTCACCACAGAACTTGAACGGTCATTCCTAAATGTTCCAGGATGGTTGGAGTGGCGGCCATTTTTATGTGAACCATTGGGCTAGCTTCCCTATAAACTGACTTATGGCAAGTTGCTGAGGCAGAGGTTTTGCAGCAAGAACCAAAGCAGCTTCTCTCTCTCCTTGCTGCCAGGATTGCTAACATGCCAATCTCTGAACCCATCGTCTATCGGTCTGATGACGATTGGACTCTAGGGGTGACGGCCAACTGGTTTCCGGTGTAGCCAGCGGACATCCGGGCCAAGACTTCCTCTTCCATGCGCCGGTCATTGTTTACAGTCCGATTAGCAACTTGAGACGTGAGAATGGAGTTGGAGTTGAGAGACGACGTCTCATATGCAGATATCTGTTTATAGAGATTAGCCGAAATGTCCTCTGGCCCTAAAACACCTACAAAAAGTATCAATGTTTGTGTATTGTGTGGAGAAACGTTTTGATTCATGTAATAAAAGAAACGAGTCAAGTTGCTAATTGGACTGTAAACAATGACTGGTGCAGGGAAGAGGAAGTCTTGGCCCGGATGTCCGCTGGCTACACCGGAAACCCCGAAATATTGGCCCTCGCCCCGAGTCTAATCGTCGTCAGACCGATAGACGATGGGTTCCGAGATTGCTAACATGCTAATGTCAACTAGAAGAGCTAGAGAGAGAAGTGCAGTCTTTGATAAAGCTACATTAGCCTCGTCGCTAACATTAGCTTTCAGCTGAGTTTTGACAGTTTGTTAAAAGACTAATCTGGTCAGTTCTCAAGCAGTGTGACAAATTTACAGCCTTAATGCCCAGACTTGTGTTGTCACCATAGAAATTAACCCTTAAAATCCCATAATTGGCATTTTATGCTGTATTGTAACAGTGGAAGGATCGTTCTATCCAAGTTCTGTGGATGACACATTTGTCCGCCACTGTATATGAATACAGACATAGTGGAATATCTGTTTAATAATATCTGTTTTTGACTTGATGGAGGAACACCAGTGTCTGTGTTGGACAGAATAGGTAAGTATTAACTTAGTTTCATCAGAAGGCTTGTTTTAATCAGGGTCAGCCAGTGTCTGTAAGCCATGTGGTGGTGAGATAGCGGCAAACTCATTCCTTAAAAAGTACCATAATTTGGTTTAATGTTGTGGTGTCAATCATTGTGTAAGAATGGTGTGATGGTGCAAAAACTACTTTGCCATATTATTCCATTATATCAATTAATTAATTATTAAACTGGAAGAGACAGCATTATGACCAGGTTCAGGTAAAGTGTTAAAACTCCATTTGATGTCACACTGAACACAGAAATGCACATACCAGATCAGTTTCCTGTGATGTCATTAAGGGAAAATGAAGCTGGATTTACCTTAGAGACTATACTATTAATGTTGTCAGGTAAAAGCCACATGGGTATTTCCTGGGTATTTCACTCGGTCTTAAGGGGAGAAATTGACAGATCAACTTTTCAGCAGATCATATCAGAACCATCACTCGAGTTATCAGAGTAATGGAACAGCAGTTAATAGCAGCGGGGATTTGCCCGAGGTGAAGTGCCTAGGGGAAGTCAACAAGGCAGGTTGAAATAACTAATGGAACGAGGCCCGTGTTCCCTGCAGCTCTGAAGCCCCGCCCCCCCGTGGTGTCAAACAACCTGGAGGTTAAAGAACACAGTGCATGCTCAGTGAGAGCAGTGAATGTATATGGCCCCGCAGCGGATTTCCCATCAGCCTCGGCGGGTGAGGAGGGCAGAGGTCAAGTCAGTCAGTGGAGCCAAGAGCATGCCCAGCGTCACGTGCTGACCCCCCCACACACACACACACACACGCACACACACACACACACACTGCAAGGTCAGGTAAGTCACTTATTCCCAGTGTTTATGCATGCAGTCATTCATTGGCAGGATGGTGGATGTTGATGGTGGATGTTGAATGACTGTTTCCCCATTCAACATCTACATCAACTCATTTCACACAGCAAAGCCTCTGAAACAAGACTTGAATTCACCCCACACACACAAAAAAAAAAAAAAAAAGGGCTTCCAGGAACCTTTACAAGTTCTTCAGATTGCAACCATGGGGGAAACACAGAGGAACCCTTGAGGAACCCCTTCATAAAGGGTTCATGAACCCAAATGGTTCTCCATGACTTTCTAATATATGAAGGTTCTTCAAGGAACTGTTTAGGGATAATTCTCCTAGGGAGGAACCTGAAGGTTCTTAGAAGAACCCTGATAAACTCCTGGGTTTCAAAGTGTTCAGATCTATTGAACTTTGTCCAGTATTTTCTGGATGTCCTCATGTGAGTCAGTTGATATCTGTATTATGTCTCGGTTTGGACATAATATTATAAACATGGGCTCTCATTTATCAGGCCAATGCATAAGAACTTTTAAACAATAAACATATACCATTTTAACACCAAAGATTTACATTTTATATTTAATTATATTCATCACACAAATAGGCTATAGATTTCTATTAAATAATGAGATTCATCATTCCACAAGTCAGCAATGCAGTACTCCACATCTGGCAGGACCGGATCTGATGTTTGGTTGTTATTGGGTTCAGTGATTTGACTACAGGCCAGGGGTCAGGGTTAGGTTTAGATTAGGGTTAGGATTGTCTAAAGCTATCCCATGGCTCTCCCTGCATCGTCCAATGCCTGTCAAGCAGCACCTTCGTTCTGGGGCTACTAGTCTATTGCTGGGATGAAACTCTTCCCAGTGTGTCTGTGTGGATTCATTTTAGTCATCCAGGTAGTAAGATGTCCAAAGAAAAAAAAATGAGAAACAAAATCCACTGGACCTAAAATGAAGAGTTTCACCACTCATCCAAGAGATTTAGGGTTAGGTTTAGGGTTAGGGCTTGGGTCTTCTTTCTCTTTTTCCTCATTCTGTTCTTTTCCTTCTATCTTTTTCTCAACTTTCCCTCTTCAAGGCGCAATTTACTCTTACTTGGGTCCCTCCTCTTCAAAATGGTCAAATTAGGGCTAGTGGAAAATAATTAAAACCCTGTTTATGGTCCACCCTTTCCCTGCCTGTCTGGTCAGTGTTTGGATTGGGTTTTCTGGGATGCTTAAATTTTAGAAGGAATGAAGCTTGGGCAGTATGGGGTGTTTCTTGGAGGTCCTAGATGAAAGTCTTCTTTGTGTGTCTTGGGAAGATACAGGAGATGGGAGATATATCATTGAGGTTGTCAAGTGGGCACTTTCCATCTCTGTTTTGTTGAGTTAGGCCCACAACACTTCCAAAAGGCTTCACTGTGAATTCTGGCGTCCCAGAAGCTCCTGTCTCCATACCTGGTCTACCTCTTACTCCCTTGACCCTGTCCCTTCCTGGTTCTGAGTGAGGGCTTGTGTTTTTTAGGGGGGTCTGGGTGTGATCCCAAGGGGTGGGATGAAGACTTGATATTCCCTCAATCCTGGTCCTTGATATTCCCTCTTGCATGTAGTTCAGCTGATGGATTGGTGTATGGGTGGTGCTAGGCACCAAGTAGAAATCTGAGCCCCTGGAGGGCCAGGCATTTACTGATAGCCCAAACTAGTCTTTGTTGCCACTTTGTTGCCTCTTTGTTCATGATTGTGTCTTGTCTTAGGCATGTTACCTTTGGGTTTCCATCTTCTTCATCATGAGATTTCAATGTGGTCCCATATTAAAAAGTGTCAATCCCTCACTAGTGGTTCCTCCTGTTGATCTCTCAGTGCTTTCTCTGGTTAGGGTTTCTGGATCGAGTACAACATGTGGGTCTTTGTATTGTTGTTCCAGTTGGGTTTCTAGCTTACACTGGAGCCATCTTCCACTTTTTACAATGCTTGATTGAAATCTCCCATATAGAATATGCATCTTCTGGATCAGTGGTTCTCAATCCTGGTCCTTGGGCACCACAGCCCTGCTGGCTTTCTATTTTACCTGGTAGTTAATTATATTTGCCTGGTGGAATCAAGGGCTGAGTGAGACCTGGGACAACAGTTGAATGTAATCAATTGGTGACTGTAATCAACTACCAGGCAAGATAGAAAACCAGTAGGGATGTGGTGCTGGAAGACCAGGATTGAGAACCACTGTTCTGGATGAAAGTCCCATGGTGGGTTAGGGTTAGCTTTAGGCACTGTGGATTTCATTGTAGGACTCAGGATGTTCAGATATGTGCTCTGTAAGGATGCATGTTCCTGAACATGTCTGTAACATGCGTACTGTACTACAACTGTGGTCTTGATCTGGTCTTTACCCTGGGCTCCACTCTGTTAGCAGGGGGGATTTTATTTCTGACAAAAACTGCATCCTCTTTGATTCCACTTTTCAGACAGCTCCCTCTTCACTGAAGTGCATTGTACACTGTTGCATCTTTCATGATCAATCTGCTCCAAATTCCTCAGCAAGTTTCAAGAATCTGAGTCAGTGTTTGTCTCAGTTCTTTCACACTGATAATTTAGCAAATTGTTTCAACAATAGTTGTTGTTATTCCTTTTGTTTTGTGAAGGACTTTGTAACCCCACTTTTGAAAGGAGCTATATGAATAAAGATTTACTTACTATGTTAGTCTGTTAGAGGTCTGTTGTTCTGTCCCATGTGTGTTAGTATGTACTGTACTACTATGTTAGTTGGCTTTATGTCCATTTATTGGTGATTCAACAGATTCTGGTTATGCTTGACGCAAGAAGTTTCTTCTGATGTCGTCAGCGCTCTGATTGGACAGCGTGATAAATGAGAGCCAATGGTTGGAGAGGTTTACTGTGTCATTAGTGCTGCATCGCTGTTATTTTACAGGTATTTGCTTTAAATGTCAACCACTTCAAAGCAAATGTTTACAACACTCAGTGGTGTCTTACCATACAGACGTTTGTCTGTTAAGAAGTAATAAAAAATGATTAATTAATTGGAATCCACCAGGAATTAATAGCACATTATTTTTTATAAAGAAAGCATTGTTTGCAATAAAGTTGTTAAGCTTCATACCTGTTTTGACGAATCCACCTAAAATGTTAGAAAATATGAAAAAATAAATCAATATTTGCCCTTGGTTGTGTGGTGATTCTTCTGTTTCATAAATATTATCATTTATAGGATGATTTGTTTTTTTCTGTTGAATAAATCAAACTAAAACTATGTTGTTGGCTCCTCTGGTCCATAAAAGCTCTGTTATGATCTCCAGGCTATCTTACATGGTGTAAACTAAGTGTCAAAATCCAAGCCTTCTGTCCAGAGGCAACATGAAGCTAACTGAGTTTCTATTCATCTGCAGTGGAAAGGACAGAGACCGACACTGGAGGAACTGAATGAGTAAGACAGAATGAAAACAGTCAGCAGGGCAGAAAAATAAGGCAGCTTACCGGCTTCCTGAAGCAACACAGCTGATGGGAGAAAACAGATGAGAAAGATGAGAAAAACGATGGAGAAAAATGACAGGAAAGGAAGCAAGCAACAAGAAGAGGAAGATGATGATGAGGAGTCGAGCTGAGGAAGAAGCCATGTTGGATCCCCTATAATGGACAATTTGCATTTCTCTGGATAATTGCCACATTTCAAATTGTACATATTAATTTCCCCTACATGCCACATTTGAATAAGTCTTTCATAACTGTTAATGTTAAGTATGTATTTAAAGCTCTGAATACATGATAATGTTCAGTATGCAGTATTTAATTTTGTTTCTATTCAAAGCTCTGGATAGTGGATAATGGTTAGTATAAAGAGTATTAAAAGTTCTGACTACTTGCTAATGTTAAGTATGTAGTATTTAGTTTGGTGTGCATTCAAACCAACACTGTGTGGTAAAGTCAGGAAGCAGGGAGGTTGGAAACAACAGGGATAAACAGTCAGGTGCTACATGTTACCTTAATACACTATATCACACAGTACAGTACATCTACTGTATTTAGTCCTCTATATCACTTTTGTATTTTTAACCTTTCCAGTCCACGCTCTCAAAGCCAAACTGATGTAATCGAAGCCTGGCAATCATTGAGTGGTTACCAACGGTTACAAGGGACATGCCGCCATGTTGTCTCTCTAAAAAAGCTCTTAGAGAACTGCAGCTCATCCAGAATGCTGCTGCCAGGGTTCAGACCAGGACTAAGAACATGGACCACATCAGTCCAGTGCTGAGATCACTGCACTGGCTTACTGTGTGCCAAAGAATTGAGTTTAAAATTCTGTTGCATGTTTATAAAGCAGTAAATGGTTTAGGACCAAAATACATTTCTGATCTCCTTCAATGTTATGAACCCACCAGAACCTCAGGTCTTCAGGTGCTGGTCTGCTTACTGTTCCAGGGTCAGAACAAAGCATGGAGAAGCAGCTTTTAGTTTTTATGCTCAGATGCTTCCAGAACTGATCTGAGGTCTGCCTCCACTTTACAATCTTTTAAATCAGCTTAAAACGTTTCTGTTCGCCAGGGCTTCTTAAGAAATCTAGGGCAACACACATCTGCACTGTAATATTTATTTCTTTATATCTTTTTTATTTTCTTTTAAATGTGATTTAAATGCACTTTTCACTTTTCTAATCCTCTTGCACTGTCTTTTTTTTTTAAGTCTTTTATCTTGTGGATCTCTTGTCTGTACTTTTGCACTTTTTAAATGTAATTTTTTTTACCTTTACTGTATTTTTTATTAGTCTGTAAAGCACTTTGAATTGCCTCAGTGTATGAAATGTGCTATACAAATAAAGCTGCCTTGCCTTGTTGGAACAGACAACAAAATCAAAGATTGTAATGTTACCGCCTCCTCGAAACAAAGACATTTATAATTTCTGTTTTGTTTTGTTTTCCCCCGCAACCATCGATAACCACACTCCAAAACTGCTTACACGAGCCTCAACCGGTAAACCGGTCCTAACCTGTCCTACCCATACGAAAAGTCACCAACTTTCACTAACCAGTCAAAACCTGCTCTAACTAGATCTAAGCAGTCCTAGCACCCCTGCCCCCCCCCACACACACACCAAACCCCCCCCCCTCCAAAAACAGCTCCGACCGACAGGAGGGTCGACCGACGGCGTGGCGAAGGAGGAGGCAGCCTGGCGAGAGACAGCAGAGACAGGAAGTAAAACAAAGGAAGCCAGAGAGGGCCATGAGGTCAGAGGCGACAGAGAGGTGAAAGGTCATCAGAGAGGCAGAGGCCCACGCCCCCCCACACCTGTCCATCTCTTCCTGTTCCAATACGGCTCCTGCAGCTCTATGTAGAAGCTGGCCTGCTTATCGTACTCCTCGTGGTCAAGTATTCTAACAGCTACGGTCTTCCTGTGGACACAAGACAGAGTACAGACAACAATAATGGGAGGGGAGGGTGGGGGGGGGGGGTTGGGGGGGTCAGGGGTCATGCAAGTTCACCCACACACATTCAAGCTCTGAGAGGGCCGACGGATGGAGTCTGACAGGACTCCATCGTCATGGCGTCTGAGTCACCGTGGCAACGCCGTTGACCTCAGCTCATCCGGCCGGCAGGGAGGAGGGCAGCTCTAACTCCTTATACACTTTATTATCTCATATTTTGTTTTATTTTATTTATCTTATTCTTTATTTCTTATGTGATGTCTTACATACCGTGTGTGAAGCACTTTGAATTGCCTTTGTGTACGAAATGTGCTTTATAAATAAACTTGCCTCTTCGAAAGGGAAAAGGCTGGATAAGTTTTGGTTTCTGGATCAATAGTATCAGCAAATGGTCTCTCCGATCAATAATCCTGAATAGAACTGATGTACTAAAATCTCCTGGGGAGTCTGGCGGTTACAAGAGCTGAGTGTATTTATATAATATATAAATAGTACAACAATGGAATTTCAAATGTCACTTCTGAATCTAAGCCAAATTTACATCTGAATATCAAGTATCAAGTTGAGCCTCTTGGTGAATTAAAGAGCTGAAATGACTGCTGAGGTGTTTTTCCCTGTGGGGACTTGAGGTGGGTTTTGATGAACAGAGGTCAGAAGGTCATTAGTGTTGGGGGCGGGGTTAAGGGGGCGGGGCCACAGCACGGGAAGACGGCGCCCCACCTTTCCTCTCACTCATCTCCAGCAGCCGCGGCTCTCCGATCTCTAGGAAGAAGTTCTTGTTTTTCTCATATTCTTCATCATCGATTACATTGATCTGAATAGTTTTGCTGAAACAGAGAGAGAGAGAGAGAGAGACAGAGAGGTTGCAGAGAGAGAAGCGTGTGGGAGCTGCAGGCGTGATGAAGCCAGGAAATCGAGCTGAACAAAACATAGAAAATGTCAGAGAAAGAACAAGAGGCGGTAGAGCCAAACAACTGCAAAACAGTCAGAACCAGGCCAGGGAAACACTTTACAGGACAACACACTGAATCAAGAATGATGCTCTTGTTGTTAAACTGCACTGCCATTCTAAAGCCATTCTGATCTAAAGGCTTCTGCTTAAATGCTTGTAATGAGTTTCTTAGTCAAATATAAATCGTGAAGTTGATCCTATGTATGAATTTCTTTCCAAAGCCTTTTGCCTTTCCATCAAGGCAAAGGGCGGCTGCTTTAAAGAATCTAAAATATAAGAGAGTTTTGATGTCTTTAGTGTTATTCTAAAATGTGGAAAATGGTAAAAATAGAAAAATGCATGTGTCCAAACTTTTGACTGGTAGTGTATGCTTGTCTGAAAAAGCAGGTTTCCTGTAGCGTCATGTTGCATGAACCCAGTTTGGGTTTAACAATAAAAATATGAGAGCGGATCAGGAGGCTTCAGGTTAAATCAGCAATGTGTTTTCAGTTCAAATAAGTTAAATTTGTAGCTCAAAGCTTAGTTAAGTAACTAATTTATTTATTTATTTATTTATTCATAACTCAAAAATGTAACATGGCAGCAATAACACACTTCAGAAACCTTGATGACACAATTACACAAGTTTTGTTGCACTGGTTGGTTCTATTGCCTTGAAGTGACGGAGGCTACAGGCCAGCTCTGTGTGTGTGTGTGTGTGTGTGTGTGTGTGTGTGTGTGTGTGTGTGTGTGTGAGAGAGAGAGTGTCACTGCCAGCAGCATGGAAACAGGACACACAGATCTTTGGAAGCTGACATCCATGGAATATTGCCTTCATCCATTTCTATGTTTTTTTAATATTGGCAGATTGAGTGTTTTGGGGGCGGCGGTCTGATGCCAGACTCGGCTATTTTCTCTCTGCAACATTTTTCTCAAAAAATCATTTTAGAGAACTTTAGCAGAATGTTTGTGCCCGAGGCTCGTTATAGATCATCTTATACATCGCCCTCCTGCTCCCCGAACATAAATATAGTCCAAACTCGACACTAAACACAGCGCAGTCTGCTTATTATCTCTGCTGTTTCCTGCGGTTTACAGCAGCCTCGGGTTACTCTGCTGCTCTGGATGGAAAACACAAGCTTGGCAGACAGAGTGCGAACAGCAGAATATAAAGGAGTGTCAACAGGTTGAATATGTGGCGGGCGGCCAGCGACCTCCCCAGTGGCGGAGGACAGAGGAACAGGCTGCAGTCCATCTATCTGCTTTATAGGCTTAGCCTGTGACTCTGCAGCCTGCTGACAGTGAGCAGGATCCTCGCTGCAGAAAGGCTTCCCTAATAAGGAGAGCGGGAGAGCGTCCGGGGCGAGGAGGAACATCTACTGCTGCGTGATGTTTATCAACTAACCCGGTGGAGGGGAGAAGGGGGGGGGGGGGAGGGGGGGTTTGGACTAACACCGCGACAAAGCCGTCTGAAACACCAGACTGTAAATCCACTGAGACACGGGAGGCTTCGGCTTGTCAGCGGTTTGGAAAAAGGTGGAATGGAGACTGAAAATGGTGATCTGGTGGAGACAGAAGACAGAAATACAGTCTGAGCTGAACGCACCGCTGCCATGTTGTTAGCATTAGCGCTAACCTCTGCAAACACACGCTGTCAAACATCTGACTGGCTGGTCAACAGTTTCAACCTTTAAAGGCTCTAAAACAATGAGAAGACCAGCACTAATCTGTGAATGGATTAGTGTTTTTATTTGAAGGTGGAACATAATATTTAATTGAAACAATGTCTTTACAATGATAAATTACAATGAGAAAGGCAGTAATGTTTGAACTGTCAATTGTACTTTAAATAATCTTACATCAGCCAAATTTCCATTAAAAGTCCTGTTTTGGAAGTTCAGAAAAAGTCAATATTGTGGCTTCTACGCTAGATGGGAACATGTTTAGCCACCCACAGACGCCATGACATCATCAACGCGCCGTATTCTGTTAGTTAATTACTCACAGTTTGATGATCCACGATGGTTCAGGTGGTCCAGCGGTTTGAATGGGTACTGAGAATTGTTGGGTTAGGCTATAAACTGCTTCGGCTGACTGTCGAAAACGAAACCAAAACCCCAAACAAACATTCCCCAAAATAAACAGGCTTTTTTTTTTAAATAAATCAAAACCAGTGGGGAATAAACAAATTCACCAAACAAAACTAACATTAAACCAAACAAAATAACCAAAAACACGCGGCGGTTGAAGACTGGATCTCCGTGGCGTCTTCCACAGTCCACCAAGGGTTAGTTAAGGGGCTCCTGAGCTGTGAGGTCAGGTGATGCCGTACGCTTGGTTCAGCACCAAAAACTACCGCTAGGTGCTGCCAAACTATTTACATTGAAATAATTGAAAACAATAGGAAATTATAAGAGCTTTCTAGAAATGGCTCTAACAGTCAAGTCGAAAAAATGCTGGAATTTAAGATTCAAGATTCAAGATTAAATAATGTATTACCATTTCAATGAAACACCGATTGGAATTTGTCTTGGTGTGTGCTCGAGGTAGACGACAACAATAAATGCACCAGGGTTCGACTCAACCGGTCCAAACATGCTTGGTGTGAACGCACCCTAAGTGATCTGAATGAGAGCGTCAGCTAAACCGGTGGCTTTGAGTCCCGATCCTCGATCAGGACCCAGATTGCTGCTGGTCTTCTGTCCTACCAGGTCCTTATTTGCATCTAATTGCATTCGCAGTGCAATTAACTTGCAGTCCCTGACTAGAGCTGCGTTTCATTAGTCATTTATCCAGCCCTCCTTCACTTCCCCTCGGCACTTGGTAATACGTAGTGCCATACGTAACGCAAGTGGCGACTTGCAGAGCAGGGGGGCGGGGTCAGAGCAGGGGGGGGCGGGGTCAGAGCAGGGGGGCGGGGTCAGAGCAGGGGGGCGGGGTCAGAGGGGGAGCAGAATATTTGAAACGGAACGCGCTTGCCCTTAAGCAGGCCTAATAATTAATAATAAGAATAAATAATAAAAATTACACAGAACAATGAGTAATTAAATATTGCAGATGAGTTAATTTCATAAATATGTCTAAATCCTCTAAATATTGTTTGTTTACTTGCATTTATACTTTATCACCTGATCGTGCACCGGAATTGACGGACGATCACAATGCATCCTGGGAAATATGCGCTTGTGAAGTCTACATTGTTGTTGACTCGCTCCCTCAGCCCTCGAAGAGTCCAGCTCAGGAATTTCACTTCAGTTATAAGAGTAACGGAACGACACTTAAGATGGCGATGGGGATTCCCCCGAGGGGAAGTCAGCGAGGGCCGGGTGAGACGACTGATGAAAAGCACCGCAAATCTCTGACAGAGTGAAAACCAGCTGGCTCTGGGTCCTGTGAGCTAAACCACGTCAAGGTGCATGTAAAGACACAAAGCAGCATCTACTGAGAAAAGAAGCAAATAGAAATCTGAAGCTAGTTCTGCTTGCCAGTAAACCAGAGAGCTTCCCCAGTCACCGTGGATTTAAGAGGATCACTGTGCATTTGACTGAGATTAACATGAATTATTGATTCATCTATAGTGCAGCTGCCACAGAAAGAAACTCTCTCAATTTAAATACCCAGAATCCTGCTGTGGATTCAGCTAACAGACCAAACAACTGAAATGACTCAATTTACCCATTAAGCTCACGACAGACTGACATGCTGTGCACTCTGATGTGCTTTAAATTACACTTTGATAAAAGCTTTTACATAAATATTCTGTTTACTGTTCAAAAACAAAGACTTCAACTGGCAACTAAAACCACACTGACACACCCTCTACTGGTTTCTATGGAGGTAATTAGAAACACCTGGACCAATTAACTAATGACCAATCAGAAGAGCCCGACACTTAACCGCCTGAGGTTTCAGGAAAACTAATTAGAGCTGAAATCTGATAACATTAGAACACACAAACAGAGTTAATGCGCCTCAAAGGAGCTTAGTCTCAATCTGACACACAGCAGCTTCACTGTAACTTGGTAATGTCAAAATATTGAGTTTATTGTGTATTGTGTATATGGATCTCATTGCTTATACTTCTCATGCTCTCAATGCTCTACTAGCTGTGGGACTATTCAGTATTACCACTTAGATTAGCAGAGGCGCCTCTAAATAGTTTAGCACTTGCCGTCCTGTTCTTAAGATCCAGGACATTAAGACGGTTTTACTGGCCTGATGTTCCAGTCATGTTATGTTCAAGTGGTGCAGATCATACTTTACAGGATATTGATATAATAGTGTAATTTATTGTCCAGTTAATATTGTTGGATTTGCTGGGTAACTTTTTGTGTGCTGTTTTTTTTGTCATTTATATCTTGTGTGCGCCATCTTTGCACTGTTTGGGATTTTTTACATGTATTTCACTTTATGTCTCTATTTACCTATAGTAGCCTATCAGGTGACCTGTCAGGTGACTTTGTCTAATAGGTGTTTGTAAGGTGTTTCTCTGTTCATTCATGTCTGAAGAAGAGCACATGCTCCAAACATCACATGGTGGTAATGGGAGCCATTTCTAGTGTGCGGACTCTATCTCTACCTTCGCCAAGGAGGTTATGTTTTCGGTGCCGTTTGTTTGTTTGTTTGTTTGTCTGTCTGTCTGTTTGTCTGTTAGCAGGATTACGGAAAAACTACTGGCCCGATTTTCATGAAACTTGGTGGAAGGGTGTAGCATGGGCCAAGGAAGAACCCATTAAATTTTGGAGCGGATCCGGATCTGACTCACTAACAAGCAATAATAGCACAAACCTTGGTGGAGGTCTGTGCTCTCCGAGTGCCCTTCTTAGTTTAATATTAAAATACTCCCTTCCAAATAAACAGTAGTTGTGTGAAACATGAATACAGGGAAGCTGTGTAAAGTCGACCTGTTACAGACAGCAAAGGTGCTAAGCTAAACATAAGGAGACTGTCATAAATTATCCTCTTCCACCCTGCTGGTCCTTACGGAAGCCGAGAACGGCCGTGCTTGCAATTATTTGTTTTAATGCTGTTATCTCAAGATCACGAGTTAATTATGTTGTTGTTGTTGTGAGTTGTTTCCTCTTATTACTTATAATGTTTATCAGAGATCAGGAGCCATGCCAGCATGCAGAGATGGTGTCTTGACAACTGTAGCAACTGATTTAAGCTGAAAATCGTAACTGCAGCAAACAAAACTACACATTTATGCCTTGACTTCCTGTTCAGTTCTGAATCCTCCTGACAGTCATGACAGTGATCTTGAAGGCTGAAATCAGGTGTGATCAAATGAACCAGACACTCATTTTTGAGTTCTCCATAATTATCCTGTGATCTCGGGGAAAAAACAAAAGTCGTTTTCTCGTGATAAATTATCTCGTTATCTCGAGAAATCTGCCTTTTGTTTTCTCGAGATAACGAGATAAATTAACCCGTTATCTCGAGAAAACGAGCTTTGTTATCTTGAGATGACGAAACAATTAACTTGTGATCTCGAGATAACGGCATTAAAAAAATAATTGCAAGCACGGCCGTTCTTGGCTTCCGTAGGTCCTGCCGGTGCGATCAACATTACAAACTCATTTATCTTAGCCGAGCTTTATCCAAAGAAGCAGAACTTTATTTTAAATTCTAATCCAGATCCCAAGGTTTTTTCATTTCACTCAGTATCAGCAGCTGTAGCTTCAGTGAAGCGTTGGAACGAGCAGATACAGAATATGGATGAGACATTAGTCAGACAGTATGGAGAAGATGTTTTTTTTTGGAGGGGAAATCCGGGTGCGCGGGGATAAATGTATATGAAAGGGAGACGAGTTGATGTTGACTGAGAATAGAGAGGCTGCAGAGATGAAGCACCGACAGAACAGACTGTCCTGCTCACCTTTTATTCCCTATCATCATCATCACAGTCAGACATCACACACACACGCACACACACACAAACACACATTCCTACTCTGTCACACTCACGTTCCCTTGTATCTCTAACGGCATCAGGTCTATTTCAGTTGCTTTATTTCTCCTGCTTGTTCTGTTGTTGTTTTTGTTCCTTCCTCCTCATTGAGTTCTGATGTGATTTGTCTCTCTGTCATCCTCATTTTTGTTCTTTTTGTTGTTTTTTTCTAAAAAAAAATCCCCTGGGTTTCTATGTCCTACCTGAACATTTATATTTTTATTTTTCCACTGGTTTTAGTGCTTTTATTATTTGTTCAAACCTAAATGCTGCTTAAACCTAAATGTGATCTGAACAACAAAGATGTTCAAACCCACAGAACTTTACTTTAATTTCTAGTCAGGATCCCAAGGGTCCAAAGATAACAAATATACCATGCTAAATTGCAGGAGAACATAAAATGAAGCACAAACATCTAGATTTTTCTCCATTTGATGTCATGGAGCAGCGTCTTGGGTTTGAATAATTCACTCAGTATAAGCGTGATATAGCTGCAATGAAGTGCTGGAATGAGCAGATACAGAATGTGTATGTGACATTGTTGTACAGTGTGTATTTTGTATTTTTTTTTTTTTACTTTGAAGCTACTTAAGGGGCAATTTAAGGGGAAATCAGGGTGTGAGGGGTTAATCTACAGTACCTTCTGGAGTGGATCAGATATCTATTAAATTAAACCACTGGTAACACTTTACAATAAGGGTACATTAATTAAGGGTTATTTAATGCTTAATAAGCATTAACTAACCCTTAATTAACAGTTAACTAATGTGTCTAGTAATCATTTACTAATGCTGTTCATGTTAATTTATACATTATTTAATAGTCATCTTTATAAACTATTAATGTATAAATTAATACCTTAGTTAACATGAACACCATTACTAAATTCGAACCCAGACACATTAGTTAACTGTTAATTTAGGGTTAGTTAATACTTATTAAGCATTAACTAACACTTAATTAATGTACCCTTATTGTAAAGTGTTACTAAACCACTTTATTTTGGCACAGTGATGATACTCTCTCATATCTTGCACCTTTTATGCAACCTCTACCTGGTTTCATACGTAAGCAAGAAACCCTGTTAATCGCCCTACCTGTTCCACACAAAAGGGGGGGGGGGGGGGGGATGGCAAAGGAAACGGATGACCAATCAGAATTGAGCAAAGAAGCTTTTTTCCGTGGCCTGTTAGCAACATGCTAACACATCTAACTGCTGTAAACAGCTTCTGTAAAGGCTTCACCTCTGTAATGGGATGTTAGCACAAACTGGAGGCAGGACAGAGTCTGAAACTGACAAACTCAGGAAGTTCAATACGCCGTCTCTCTGTGAGTCGCTGATTGACATTCTGTGTAGCCAATGAAAATACGAGCAGGAGCTTCGCGGTCAACCAGGAAGCACTGACTGACAGAAAAAGGGGGACGGTATCTCCCAGACCCAAAGCAAGATTTGGGTAAAATGTCTGATTTAGGTCTGGCCTGGCAAGATTACCTTATATGTTATCAGGGAACATCAGGTATCTGTCGGCTGCCACTTCATTGTGTTCATTGTTACACTTTGATTTCTGTTTAGTTTTTGTCATGTTACTGTGGTTGGCAGTCTTGGATTTTTTGTGTCTGATGGCCTTTGGCCCGTTGTGTTTGGCTTCATGGCGGTCTCTCTGTGTGTTGGCGGGATCCGGCAGGAGGAGGCGGAGCAGCAGATGGTGTCGCTCCGCAGCACGCCTCCCGGCCTCATCCTGCTCTCTCCAGAGGGTTTAGACTAACTGAGACTTATTCTGTAGGTCTGTCAACATGAATCGTCAACCCCGACCCCCGACCTGAGTCACTCTGGGTAAAGTGTACAATGGGAGGAGGAATCAGAAAGGAAGCGTTTCATCATCATCATTTATATGGCCCATGTATATATGTGTATGTGTGTATATGTATATGTATGTATGTGTATATGTATGTATAAATATATATACATTTACTCAGTTTTGTATATGCATAGTTGTCTACATACTGCAGATTGCACAGGCACTTTCTTTCTTTCTTCCTCAGTCTCTGCCAGGACTGGTTTTTATCTCTGTTTACTCCTATTTGTTTTAGTCTCTTACCATGTTTTTTAAGAATTTTTTATTGTAACTTCCTATCTTGTAATGTACACGTTGGAAGCTACTGTACACCAGAATTTCCTTCGGGATCAATAAAGTAGCTATCTATCTATCTATCTATCTATCTATCTATCTATCTATCACTGTTCCTTGTCTTTGGTGTTTGTATCTTTCACTTTCACTTGACGGAGCCTGTAGGGCTGAAACCAAGCGGCCAAACCACAGGTGAATTTTGAAGCCAATCCTGAAGTGAGGGCAGCAGCAGTTCCTCTAATGTCCACTAGAGTCCGGCTCCAAAAAGACTTCAAACCTCCCAACTCCATGAAGTCAATGGGACCACGACCCAACTTCTGCTAAAAATATAAAGTCGATACATTTTTTCCACAAGAGGTTTTGTACGGTGGCCCAGACGTGTCGAATGAACCGCATATCCAAAACGCTTTGCAAATTTGAAAAACACAAGCACATTAATGGAAAACACAAATGCAAAAGCCACAACATAACAACGGAAGTGAGCAACAACAGATGTTGACAATGAAACGGGCCGACTATTATTGCCTGCAACAACATTGTTTTCCGTGTTTTCCGTTAATGCGCTTGTGTTTTTCGAATTTGCAAAGCGTTTTGGATATGCAGTTCATTCGGCGCGTCTCAACCTCAGTAACTAATTTCACTTCTTCTAATGTGTGTCCTTATGGTGATTTTCAAAATAACTGTGCCATTAACAGGATAAAAATAAAGCATATAAAGCACAGAGATGTCAGATTAGGACCAATGATGATGTGCAAATGCTCCTCAAGAAATATTTACCCAATCCGCCTGATGGGGGTGCTACCATTAATTAGGAGTGACAGTGAAAGGAAGAACAGCAGTCTGTAGGTTGGGGAGGAAGAGGAGGGAGGAGTTCTGCTGGAAGCCCGGAGGAGACGGGCCACCGAGCTGAAACACTCGAGGAACGCTGGGTGCCGACTGATGAGATCGACTCCTGGTAACAGTCATCATCAAAAGATGACTGCAGGTGAGGCGTCACAAGACGTCCCATGAAAAGGTTAGCTTAACTTTGGCGAGTAAAACAATTTAAGATTAGGTCAATTCTTGAATGAATTGGGAATTGAACCGTTGCAGTTGAAGATAAATGTATCCGCCCATCCTCCCACCCAATGACCTCCTTTCCTCTCCTCTCCTCTCCTCTCCTCCTTTCCTTGCCTTTCCTTTCCTTTCCTTTCCTTTCCTTTCCTCTCCTCTCCTCCTATCCTTTCCTTTCCTCTCCTCTCCTCTCCTCTCTTCCTTTCCTTTCCTTTCCTTTCCTTTCCTTTCCTCTCCTCTCCTCTCCTCTCCTCTCCTCTCCTCTCATTTCCTTTCCTTTCCTCTCCTCTCTATTATGCTGGAGATGACTGAGTTATTTCCAGTCATTAAAGCATAATTAATGACCAGTAATGTAAAGGGTTACCAAATTCTCTTGTATTTCAGTTCCACTGTGGATGCCAGCAGGTGATTTATTTCTATAATAAGGTGTTCAGTGTGTTTCGGAGGCCTGGACACTGAGGAGCTGCTGGCCTGCTGTAGTTGTTGGTGATGATGTCGACCAGCTGGTCCCCTGCGCTCTCATCAGAGTTATTCAGTGTTTATTCTGACATCTGCAGCCCAGACTGACTAAAGGTGACGGAGCTGCCTGAGGACCTCGGACTGCAGAGTCACCATCATCTTTTAAATCACTTGTTTAAACTTGTTTTTACAGGCTTGCTTTGTTGTGATGTTGTCTTTTATCCTGACATTTTTACTTACATTGTTTTATTTGTACTTGGTGTTTGATTGCTGTCTCTCCGTTTTGTGTTTGACGAGCCTGACACAAGCCAAAGAAAAAATTCCATGTTGCTTGTAATAACGGACAGTAAAGTTGTCTTGAATCTTGAATCTATCATTTTCAGCCTCTGTACTTTACCTTTCATCTTGCACTACCTTTTTGCTTCTTTTAATTTATTTTATACATATTAGATTGCGGTTGTGCTGGTCAGCTCCCAGTGTCCACCGGTAGAAGAGTGTGTTTGTACTGGAAATCGAGCAAATCTTCCCTTCAAAGGGGAAAAAAAAAGTTTCTTCCTTTCTTTTCTAAGTTTGATGTTTTTTATTTGATTATCAAACCACTTCAAACTTTTAAGAACGTTCTATGCAAGTAAGGTTACTGTTACCTACTATTATTAGTCTACCTTACAAATCAACACACTCACTTCTTATGAATGCATTCTTCTGTAAAAGTCTGTAGGTGTGAGAAAAGAAACAGATTCCAGAGGTTTGCTTGGCCTTGTGTGTTTCCAGCCTGTGGCATACTAACATATAGCAGCCAGACGAAAACTTCACTGTGGCGGCTGGCACTCTGGCTATATAAGGCTCTCCTTCTCCATGCCAAAGCCACTGAGCGACATCTACATCATACACTTCAAAGCCGTCCATTCGCTCCTTTGTAAATGTACGGCGGTCTCATCATTAATAAGCTTAAACCAAGAATGAGCGTGCCACCTTTTCCATTTCAAGATGCTGCTTCTGTCTGCGTACTGACTGGCCGTGTTTATCCTCTGGGAATAAATGTATTGTCATTACATTCCTGCCACCCATAGCCATGGAAAAGTCTGCTGCCAGCCGCTATGTGAAGCATGTAAATCCAAAGGTACCAGTCAGATGAAGGAGCTCCAGTCTGAAGGTGGACGGTGTTACTGGCAGGACTGGGGACCAGGAATATAGGGACAGTTCACTTTAATTCACCCAATCCAATATGGAAATTGAAACTACAACTCACGTAATATCCTAAAGTTTTCAATTAGTTATTTATAATTAAGAATATGATAACTTTGTGTGGCAAAAGATTTCATGTTTTTAAATCTTGAAATCCCTTTCCTGAATTCAATTTACACTGAAATTAAATGATTGACATGTTGAGGATGAGAATTTGGTCCTTTTAAGAACTTCATCTCATTTCAACACATTTCTCTCTAACAGATCGGTCAGTATGTGTCAGTCTGTTAGAGCTCTGCCTCCTGTTTCTGAACAGGTAAACAAATGTCTCTAATCCTGTTCTCTACGTGGATTATAATCTGCTTCAACATGTAAATGCATTGTTGGATTAGCATCATAATGATCATTTGTTGCTGTGTTTGTTTTTTCTGCCTCGGCAAACAGCCAATCATCAAAACCCCGTCATCTGGTCGACACAACAGAGAGGAATCGTCCAATCAGACTCTCTCAACTGTACAGACCACTCTAACACACATGCACTGTCAATCAAAGAAGATCTAACTGTGTGTGTGTGTGTGTGTGTGTGTGTGTGTGTCCATATGTATGAAAAAGGTCCTGCCTGTATAAAACTCAGAAGAGCCAAGCAGAGCAGTGATTGACAGCTCAGCAGCAACAGTATAGGCGATGAGGCAGACAGACGGAGAGACAGACAGAGATAGAGAGAGACAGATAGAGAGAGAGACAGATGGAGAGAAAGAGGGACAGACGGAGAGGTCTAACCTGAGAGAATGGATTTAAATTTCACAGGGATGGACAACAGCACATTGGGTGAATATAACAACTGGCTAAAGGAATGAGAGGAAATTCAGATGGACATTTGGCTTAATTGTCAAAATGATAAGAAATGTTATTTTCATTAAGGGATTGGATCATTTAAACCCAAAACTGGGAAGAGATAATCTGTAGAATCCTCCAATCTGCTGTTACCTGCTCTTGTTGACAGGTCACCATGACAGAAAACAGATTTTTAAAGATATACTGAAACAGGAAACGGCTTTGGAAGTGTCTACCTGACCATAATAATGACACAACCAAAATGGTTCATGGGAAAATTGTTGGTATATGATTTCCCACTGGGCCCCATTGGAGTAGAAATGTTCTGGATCTCCACAACACCTCCAGCTGATTAGACCACAGCGTCTGTATTCAGTCCAATAACTCAGGTACAGATTAGTAACTTTTTTTCTAGTTGGGCACATAGATAGTCCTGGTGACTCATAAGGCCGCGGCCACACTGATCCATTGTGTCTGTCCATCTCCGTTCATTTCAATTCATTTTCAATGAGAGCTGTCCGTTGTCCGGGCAGCGCTGATGACACGTCTGTTTCCGTCAGATTTCCATCCGTTTTGACGGACAGAAAGTTCAACCCAGTTGAACTTTTTCTGGACAAACAGATTTGTCACTGCAAATCAGAGGCGTTCCTACTTTTTAAAAAAAAAGATAGCGGCGAACACGTTGACGTTCCAAAACAGCCCAACGGACAGAAATCTATCCGTTAGTAATTCTGTCCATTTTCTGATGGATCAGTGTGGCCGCGGCCTAACATGAACACAAAGAATAGTACTGATTGGCCCATAGGGGGTGCTATAACAAGCCCTCAAATGCTAAGGCTCAGTCGAAGAGATATGAAACTTGGTACAGATATGTATCTGGACATGCTGAACATTTTTGTTTCAAGGACCGATAATGTCTGCTATAAATTTTGGCCTCCATTTTGGTCTTTTTGAAAACTTTAAAAAAAATCTTGTTCTCATGCAACACAGCTCATAATGACACGAAATTTAGCGAGTACATTAATTGGTTGTGTCTTTACTTAGTCTGTGAAACGCTAAGGTCCAAAAATGGCCACGTTATTAAAGGATAAGGCTGGTGTTTTTTAATGCATTTCTTACCGTCAAGAAATCCTATGAAAATAACAAAATCAGCAATGAATTTGTTTTGCTAACAAGTCTCGTCCATGTAGCCGATGTCCAATAAAGCCATGTCCCAGCAGCCATAGAACTCCATTGTATTTAAAAAACTATTAAAAAGACGTCACAGAGTCATGCCGTTGCTCAGGCAGCATATTTCATCATCACCATGCACCGGGCCAGCCGACTTTTTCCTCAAACAACTTAATAAGCCGACCGTAAACACGTTTTCCATCTCAGGAAAGTAGTTCCATAGCACCGAAAATAATAATAATAATAATAATCCCCAGCGTAATGAAGAATTTGTTCCCATTTGAATTTGATTTGGTAATAACTTTTCATGGTAACAGTTAGCGATTTTTAAAATTGAAACTATGTCTTTATGAGCTGTATTTAAAGGTTTTTAGCTTATAATTGTAGTCAATGACTTCTGATTTGAAGGCTAAAAAGGGAACGTGGGAAGTCGGAAAGTAATGGGAGTAGAGCAAACGCATTGTTGATTTTGTTGTTTGTTGATTTGTTGACGGTAAGAAATGCAATAAAAAACACCAGCGTTATCCTTTAACCTATCAATATTTTTAAAATTTGAACAAAAAGTTAAACTGACTGTAAAATCATGGTAATCTACAGGTTGGTCAGAAACATAATTTTGAAGATATCCAAGTCACATTATTATGTTGAGAAACAACAGAAACTTCTGTTGTGAAAATAACAAAGACTCTAATACCCACAATGCTGTGTGTGGCAATCAGAGAACTCAGTGCCTTTTTTGTCGCACTGTGGTAACCTGTTCATTGCTGCTAGCAGCTTCATTTATTTTTCTGTTCTAAAATGGGAGTCAAAACTGTGTCAGTATACCTTTAGGTAAGAAGGAAGGTTTGGACTTACAAGATCTCATCGTTCTCAAACTCCAGGATTCCATGTGTGTCCTCGAAGTCCTCTCCACCTCCTTTGGCCGTCCCTTCCTTGGTGTTGTACGGCACCACCACAACTCCGCGAGCTCCAGAGGTCCGGATCACTTTCACCTCCATCACCCCGATGCTCTCGCTCACAGTCAACACCGGCTCTTCAAACATAAAGATCCCTGCATGGTCGTCATCGAAGATGGTGACCGTGGCTGTGCACGGCAGACCGAGGCCTGCAACGGCGTCCACATGATTCGCATCACATTGCTGTGAGCCAGCACCCTCAGATATGACCTTCACGTTGCTGAGGTGAACCAGGAAATGCTCGTCCTCCTCAAAGATGTCGTCATCAATAATGTCAATCCTGATCTCTTTCTCAGTCTCGCCTGGTTTGAACACAACAGTTCCTTCTGTAAACTGGTAGTCTGAGCCAGCATTTGCAGTGCCGTCTTCTGTCCGGTAATCCACTGAAACGATGCTTGTTAAGTCTCCACCACGACGCACCACATTCAACGCTACACTACCGCAGTTCTCCAGACACTGGTAGGTACCAGGATCAAAGAAAATCTTGGAGTTAAAGTCATTCTCTGAAACCTCAGAGCAGATATCATGCTGAACGGCTCTCTTGGCTTGGTCAGCGGCATGCTTCTTTAAGATGTTTCCTGCTCCTGTCATGATCCTAGTTGCCTGACAACGGTAGAAGGCGCGACTCTTCTGTTGCTGGGTTAAAACTTGGTAATTGGCCATTTCTATCAACTGTTCCATCTCCTTCTCTGGATGTTTTTGCTTCAGCTCCTTCAGGATCCTGGCCATGTCTCTCCTTGCCTCCTCCTCATCCAGCTCCTTCTTATCGAAACTCATCGCTCCAACTATGAACTCCTCTCTGTGGGAGTTCAGCATTTTGCCATCCATTTCAATATCTACCTTGGAGGGAAGCTGTGGCTCTCCCTCAGTTTCAATGATCATTCCTTTCTGCTTCCCTGCTCTGTAGCGTTTGTACATGTACTTGTAGAAAAGAAGTCTTCGGTCGGCGACGTAAGCAAACCCAACACACAGGGGGAAGAAGAAGAGGGTGAGAAGGCCCTCCCATATCTCAACAACCCCTGGAGAAATGACAGCTAAGATTAGGTAAAGCCAGATGTACGCAAAGATACTCCAGGCAGCTGTGACGAAGAACACCCTGAGGTGCTTCACCTTCCTGGTCTCTCCTTCGGGGATGACGGACACACAAAGGCCAATGATGACAAACATGTTGAAGGCGGCGCTTCCTACAATGGTGTTTGGGCCCAGTTGACCAGCGCTGAAATCGTGACCACATACCTCTACAACTGATAGGAGGATTTCTGGGGCAGAGGAACCCAGGGCCATCAGGGTCAGGTTGGATACCGTCTCGTTCCAGATGCGTACCGTCGTGGTGATCTTCTCACCGTTTGGCTTCTTGATGGTGATCTGTTTCTCCTGTGAGGTGATGACCTCGATGGAAGCCATGAAGCGGTCAGCAATGATGGAGACGCCCAGGAACATGTAGGCCAACGCCACAAAGTAAATGGTGGCTCTGGCTATCCGGTCAGTGAAGGCTGGGTTCACTGGCTTCCATACTGGCAGGATAACGCCCTCTATGCAACGAACGCTTCCACCACATTTAGTGTGGTTGCTGAGTGTGTTATTGGATTCAAGGGTCAGGGTAGAACCTCCTGCCACTGAATATGGGATTTCGGATGAGATGATCGTCAACATGAATACCAGCTGATAGGTGCAGAACAGCGATGAGGTCCCAGCCTGGCCCATGGTCACACTTCAGCTCCCTTAACCCTGCAACACATGGAGAGGAGTCTTTAGTGCATTGGTTTCTATCTGACCTGTGGAAATTGGCTTTTCTTTTTGCCATCCACTCTCTGCCGATGCAGTTTGTCTGTGTTTGACATGATGTCATAATTTTCTGACAGTTCCCCTAGCCACTTTAAATACAGTTTTTGTGACTTACTATGCACTATGCACTATGGCAAGTTGTCTCCTCTGGTTTATGTTACTTGGAAAACTTGCATATAAAAGTGGTGATTGTCAGAGCTCTTTTAAAACTGGCACATACTGATAATTAACATTCAACTTAATATGACCTATGAGCTGGCCTATGTAGCTGCCTTTGGAATTGAGATTTAGTAACTTCAAAGTTAAAGTCCTTTTTTGATGTATACATACAGTATGTGTGTGTATATAGTCCACATTTTTTGCATGATGTGTTTGCTAATTATGTTTCCACATTAAAAAAAAAATTAAATCTGAATAGTTCACTAAGTAATGTTCACATAGAGTTGTGGCATGGCTAATAATAATAATAATAATAATAATAATAATAATACACTTGATACAGCACTTTTTTCCACAGTTTGCTCAAATAAAATAAAACAAGTTAAAGCAAGGCACCAGAAGATATAAGGTAAGAGCACAGAATGAGAAGATATGAGAGTAAAAATAATAAGACAAAGGCATCACATCAAAGTCTATAAAAATAGGTTTTCAGAAGTGATTTAATGCAGATTCTGCTAGCCTAAACTCATCAGGCAGGTCATTCAAAATCCTATAGGAGTCCTGATATGCCAGAAGAGTTAAGAAGAATTACCATAGTCTAAACGTGAAGAAATAAAAGCATGAATTAATTTCTCCAGATTACTAAATGATAAAGGTATCTTAATTTTAGAAATGGTTCTCAGCTGAAGGATGTAGGACTTCACCACTCTCTTTACCTGTTAATCAAAACTTAAATCAGCATCAAAATGAATTAATCTGGTTAAAGATATCTGGGGGGACAAATAAAACTATTTCTGATTTATTTTCATTTAGCTGCAAAATAATTTGTGGCATTCAGCACTTTATGTCATCAAGACATTAAATGAGAGTGGTGAGGCTGTAAGTCACGGAGACTCAGGGGTATATCGGTGTGTCATCTGCATAGCAGTGGAAGGAGAAATTGTGATTACAGATGATATGGCCAACAGGGTGCATATAAATTGAAAACAGGATGAGACCTAAGATTGAGCCTTGAGGAACTCCACAGGTAGTCTAATGTGTGCTGACAAAGAAGAGGAGGATTTGAGGCGATCAAGTGAAATTTAATGGTCAACAGTGTTGATGGTCAAGGCTGCACTAAGATCTACAAGGATTAAAATCGAACAGACAGCCAATTCTGCTGCTAAAAGGAAGTCAGTGGTTCCATTCTGTTCCGTTCCATTCCATAGCTTTACGTTGCGTTGCCAGTCAAACATATTGTTTGACTTCAGTTGAGACAATATTTCCTAAAATCTTAAACAAGTGCGTAATTCATAAACTGCAGGTTGCCTTATTGGGGCCATTCTGACAAATGGTACCTTAATGTAGACTTATACTTGTTTAGATTATACAGTAACTAATAAGGATGTTCATGACAAGGCCTTATCAATCATCTATTATTTAGGCCTTTCTTGACAGTGTGCAACATCAATCAATATTATCAAACTAAAAAATTAATATTGGTGTGGGGCGGAACTTTTTCTTTGAATCATGGTGGAAAAATGCTACAAGAGCCTAATGTAAATGCTTAACCCTTCTGTGCTCACTGGGTTCAGGAGTCAAACTCTGTATGGATCAGTTGCCAACCTCAGAACTTGAACCCAGGACCCTGCATCACAGCCTGCTGCCCTACCAAGTCAGCTAAAGCACCAGTGTGGCTGCCTACAGACCCAACTGACACTATAGACCGAGCAACATAGTGACTTATACTAACTGCTGATCGCTGCTAATAAAAATGGAAGGTTGGAGATACTTGGAGAATCTTAAAAAAGGTTTAAACCTTTGGTCATGAAGGAGAGATGGAGATGGAGAGGGGAAGGGAGGAGCTGTAAAGAGAAGGTTTATACTGTATCATATAAATCACTATCCATACAATACTATACTACTACACTATTATAACACTATACCATAGCATACAATATTATACAACTATACTTTATTCTATACTACTTAATTTATTCTATCCTACTATACCATATACTTTATGCTATACTATTATACTGTATACTATCCTACTATACCATATACTTTATGCTATACTATTATACTGTATACTATCCTACTATACCATATACTTTGCGCTATAATATATAATATCCTGTACTACTATACCATATCTATTATATAACCTCAGTACGATTCCAGACTGGTAAATTAAACTATATATCTGCAGGCGTCAGTAGAAGAATAGAAACCTACCGTCAGTCAAACAGTTTCAGTATGTGACAGGATAATCATTGAAGCTCCAAGTTCTCAGGACTTTTTCAGAATATCCATTTTTCTAAAACAACAACAACAATACTAATCCGGTCAGATAATCTGGAGGTGGAAACAAGAAACACTGACAATACACCAGTCTGCCTCTGTCTGCTCAGCAGCTCCGACTGTGATGCTTTCAGCGCTGTTTCTTCATCTCTCTCTCTCTCTCTCTCTCTCTCTCTCTCTGTCCCCCCTCTCTCTCGCTCTCTCCCCCCCCCCCCCCCCTCTCTCTCTCTCTCTCTCTCAAACAGTAAGCGAAGACTTTCATTCTACCATCTGAATCAACTGCTGATGTCTCCTTCTGATAAAACACCAGAAACATCACTAGGTTGTGGGTTCGAGTTCCAGTGTAATCTCAGGTGGTCGGGCAATCTGGTGAATAGAAAGACTGTCCTGTAACTGAAAGACCACTGGTTTGATCCCTGTAAGAGTTGATGTACTTTAGTAAAAAACACTCTGACCTCTTTATTTTCTGTTAAATTAAAGGGACATTAAGTAATCTGTGACTTTTATCCGCATCCATTCGCAACCCGTAGGAATTGCAACAACATCGACAAGTTACGGTGGCCTGTAGTTGACATAAATAATAAGTCACATATAGCACCATGTACAATACTGTAAACATGATACTATATCAAACCCCCAGCATATACAGCATATTAAATTAAATTAAATTAAAATCCTATTTAATGCACCTTTACACTTGCTGAGCGCTCATTTCTGTCCAGCTACTAATATGAGCGGCTTGGATCAGCTTTCAAATTATTTATATTATCTGTGCACACATTTGTGTATAATACAGTATCTCCCTCTGCAGAGATATGTATTACATAACGCAGCAGCGAGAGGTTTTCCTCTCTCTGGGATCTTGAGTCACGGCGGCCATGTGTCGGGTCAAATTACCCATCAGCCATCTCTCTCTGTTAGAGCCAGCCAGCAGCCAATGGACCTCTACCTCAGCTCAGAGCCGACTGGCCCCGCCCACAGCGGTGTCAACATGTCCTGTGCTTGTTAATGTCTGATGACTGATTGATCTGGCTGTAGATGTATTTGAATGGGCTGATCCTGGGTCAGTAGTTCAACACAGTCACAGACACAGTCTGGTAATACAAGTAACACAACAGAAATCCCCTTGGCAGAGAATGAGAAATGTATTTTAATACCCTATTGTCTTGGAATTACATGTGTGAAAGCGCAGGATGGATAAATATATAATTTAAGAAGGTCATTCAGACAAGGATTTACAAGTTTGCTATTATTCTTGAGGAATTGTGATTGATTTATAATTTTTGTGTTTGGCTTGATGTCTGGATGACAATTGGTTATATGTGGTAATATGTGGTTATAGTGTGTATAAGTGTGTATGACTGTGTGTGTGGTGGACCCCATAGCCAATGCTTATGCTGGGGCTAATGGGGATCCTAATAAAGACACAAAAAAGACACAACTGTAATTACTAATTTTAACACAACTTTATAGTTTTTGGTGCATTTTGAGTGGTTTTATCTTGCTCTTTCTTTTATGTGACTGTGACTGTATTCTGACTTTATACTTTGCTGTATGTTGCTTGTCAGGATGCAGACCTCACTGAAAGAGAGATTCTTAGTCACAGAGGGACTAACCTGTAACCTTTCTTGTAAAAATTAAAACAGATTAGCCCTTTAATATTAGTCAGCCCTCTGTGGTCTCTGGGTCAGACAGACTGGGCTTCAGTCCTGATGCTCTGAAGACCTTCACATCTTAAGCAGAAAGAAGACACGCTTTACTGACAGTGCAGCTTTACTCCAGATTACAATACTGTAGGTCTACAGACTATAAGGCTGATAGGTGCTTTCATTATAATTGTTGATACAGTTTGGTTTCTGAACTGTTGAGCAGGCTGTTTCAAGTCAGTGTATCAGCCATCCTGTTATCTTATTGTTGTTGAAATCAATAGAAAGCTTAAAACTTACTGAGTAGGCCACTCAGTCCGGGGACCACCAGGGGTCTTTGAGGGAGTTCCAGGGGGTCCCCAGCAAATTGAAAAACTGTAAAACTTCAGAATTATTTCATTTACAAGAAGTTAACACAATTAGAGAATATAGCCTAGAAGAATGACTGTTTTGGTCATAGTTTCTCTGTTATCTCTCTACCTAGAAATACAGACAGTCATGGAGTTCTGGACAAAAGCATATCTAACAATAAAATAAAAAAATATTCTAAGATTTGGGTTTGAGAGACAAAATGTTATCAAATGGGGGTCCGGGGCCCAAATGTGGACTAAATTAGGGGTCCTTGACATGAAAACGGTTGAGAATCACTGGTTTAGGGGGAGGTTTATGACAGCCATCTGTGGGTTAGTGCATCATTCATTTTGACAACTTCTGTATGAATGTTCACCCTGGATTATCCTATGTGTTGGTAAATGCTGTTTCTGTGGCCAGCAGGGTGGAGCAGTGAGGAGGGAGACCCTCAGGTTCAAACCATCCAACCTGCTGAAGTGTCCTTGAGCAAGACACTGAATCCCTAACCTATTGTATAAATTTGTCAGACCATTAAAGAGGTTCCAGCCAGACCTTAGTGTTACTGTAATAGACAGATACATGCAGGGTATTAGACATATACAGGTCAGCTGGGACAACGCTGTCTTCCTGCCAGTCTACATGTTTGCTAAATGAAATATTACTGAACCAGGAGTCAGCTTTGTGAACAGAGTTGGTGAAAATGGAGTTCACTCTGTCCCATGGGAGGTGTTGTTAAACTGATATCAGGGTTGAGTAAAATACTGCATCAATTAAAGTTGCAGCCAATCCTCTTCAAGAGTGCCTCTCCTTTGATATGGAGATTCAAGTACTCCTAAAAATATCGGCTGGAGTAACGACAGTAATGATGGTGGCACTGAGAGGCCATTATCATACTACTGTTGGTCTGTTTACAAGGACATAGAGGACATGTGCTTTGGTCAGTTTCCCTAGACACTTCCAAACAAACCTCAAAGAGTAAAAATAACCAAAAGATCTGTGCTGTGAGAATGAGTTATCAGCAGAAAGAATAATAATTATAATATTATAATAAGAAATATCTACTTTGATCATTTACCGATCCACATTCAATTAAAATGAGCTAAGAATGTCCACAGACAAAAAACAATACATTATGCTCAATTTAGTAATGTTAATTCATGTTGTCATTAGACTTGTTTATTTCCATTGTATATGCCAGGTCAATTCTTCATTCATTCATTCATTCATTCATTCTTTGTAATATGACAGATGATGAACAACTTGAGAGCAGGAGTGTGTTTGGTAATCTGTATTTTAACCATTAAGATGTGATTTCATGACAATCAGTAGAGAAACTGATTTCCGTGCTCAAACCTTTAGTTGGTTATAACAACTAGAGCTTGAGCTCCTGTCACTACAGCATCACTACAGCCTCACTACAATATTTTTACAATATCAATACAACACTACATCACTGCAACATCACTACAATATTATTACATCACTCTAGCATCACTACAACACTACAACATCATTACATCACTGTAACAACAACATTATAACAGCACTACATTACATCACTACAGCATCACAACATTATCAATTATTTTATGTGTTGTCTTTTTATCGTCTTTTTATCGTCTTTCTATTGTCTTTTTTACATCTTTTACCTTAACTCTATCTTAATTTTATCTTACTTTTATTCTATTATTTTACTTATTTTGGTTTTCATCCTACGATTATACCACTATTTACTTGAATGTTTGCTCTTTTCCACCTCTGTCCTCCTATGAATGTAATCCCTGTTTGTTATTGTTTTATTGCCTTTTAAATTTATAATTTGAGTATTCTGCTTTTATTTTCTCTGTCAAAGCACTTTGTAAACTCTGTTTTTGAAGGTGCTATATAAATAAAGTTATTATCATTATTATTATCATTATTATTTCAACATCACTACAGCATTAAAACGTCACTACATCACTACAACATCACCGCATCATTCCAACAACATCACTACATTACATCACTACTGCATCACTAAAACCCAACAACATCACTAGATCACTACATCACTACAACATTAAATCACTACAACATCACTACATCATTACATCACTACATTACAACATCACTACATTACAACATCACTACATTACCACATCACTACAACATCATTATATCACAGACCTAGCGTTACATCTGCAGCTGCCAACACGCCGTCCTCTCTATAAGGAAAGACCTCATCTCTCCTCCGCTCACCCATCTGGATGAAAACCTCTTCTTGGTGAATGAATAAATGTGTTTAAAAATCCTTTTTGGACCAACTCTGGCCCTGTACTCACCTCTGAGGTCCCGGCGGAGCTGCTAGAGAAGAAGAGAGTGTGCTCAGGAGGGAGAGCCGCGTCCGATAACTGCTCTAAATTTAACAGAAACAGACATTGTTCTAAACATGGCTGCATAGCTGGCTGTGCTGCTTATCGTCCTTCTCCCAGCGGGCCATGGCCATACAAGGCTCTGCAGGACCGGCCGTCCAGCGGCTCCTCGCCGCCGCCGACACGTGGGAGATAACGGCAACGGTAACGGCAGCCTGGTGACGGCACGGACCACAGCAGGAATGCTTGGATAAGTGGTCATCACCCCCCCCCCCCCCCCCCCTCCCCCGTCCCCCGTCCCAGCCAGATACCATGACATCTCCACAACCTACACAGCTGTGATTTTCCACTCTCCTCAGCAGTCCTGACAGAGAAGGTCACATCTGGAGACCATGGAGGTCCAGAAGGTCCTGAGCAGAGACGAGATGAAAGAAAGATGAAGATAGAAGAACGATGAAGATAGAAGAAATTTGAAGATAGAAGAAGGGTGAAGACAGAAGAACGATGAAGACAGAAGAAAGATGATGACAGAAGAATGATGAAGATAGAAGAAAGATGAAGATAGAAGAACGATGAAGATAGAAGAAATTTGAAGATAGAAGAAGGGTGAAGACAGAAGAACGATGAAGACAGAAGAAAGATGATGACAGAAGAATGATGAAGACAGAAGAAAGATGATGATAGAAGAATGATGAAGATAGAAGAAAGATGAAGATAGAGAAAGATGAAGACAGAAGAAAGATGAAGATAGAGGAAAGATTAAGATAGAGAAAGATGAAGATAGAAGAAAGATGAAGATAGAGGAAAGATGAAGATAGAGAAAGATGAAGACAGAAGAAAGATGAAGATAGAAGAAAGATGAAGACAGAAGAAAGATGATGATAGAAGAAAGAGGAAGACAGGAAAAGATGAAGATAGAAGAAAGATGAAGACAGAAGAAAGATGAATATAGAAGAATGATGAAGATAGAATAAATTTGAAGATAGAAGACAGGCGAAGACAGAAGAACGATGAAGACAGAAGAAAGATGATGATAGAAGAATGATGAAGATAGAAGAAAGATGAAGATAGAGAAAGATGAAGACAGAAGAAAGATGAAGATAGAGGAAAGATGAAGATAGAGAAAGATGAAGATAGAGGAAAGATGAAGATAGAAGAAAGATGAAGATAGAGAAAGATGAAGATAGAAGAACTATGAAGATAGAAGAAAGATGAAGATAGAGAAAGATGAAGACAGAAGAAAGATGAATATAGAAGAAAGATGAAGATAGAAGAAATTTGAAGATAGAAGAAGGGTGAAGACAGAAGAAATATGAAGACAGAAGAAAGATGATGATAGAAGAAAGATGATGATAGAAGAAAGATGAAGACAGAAGGAAGATGAAGACAGAAGAAAGATGATGATAGAAGAAAGATGAAGATAGAAGAAAGATGAAGACAGAAGGAAGATGAAGACAGAAGAAAGATGATGATAGAAGAAAGATGATGATAGAAGAAAGAGGAAGACAGGAAAGATGAAGATAGAAGAAAGATGAAGACAGAAGAAATGGGAAGATTGAAGAGAGAGGAGAGAGAAGATAGAAAGAGAAGAGAGGACACTGGGATGTTTTCAGAGTGGCCTCCACCTACTCTGGTGAAAGCAGTTTTAAAGATGATAAGTGGATGTGACTTGTTATCTGTACTCTCTGTCCACCTCCCAACACCAGACAGGGGTTTTTTTTCTGTTTGCTGGTCTGAGTTTCTGAGCAGTGGCAGATCTAGGACTTTTTAAATGGGAGGAACAGGGGGGACACCGCTAACTTGGGGGGGTCCAAGGACCATAACCATAAAAATTAGGTTGAGAGGTAAAAATGAACTATAATGCAATATGGTTTGATTATTTTTAAACAATTGTGTGTACTCAAGATCCAGCAAATAAGTTTGAATATGCTCAAACCAAGTTAATACCTGCAGGACAAAGTTTGTATCACAGCAAGGACTCATGTGATTTGTCCAATGATCATTTAGGTGAAAACCCGATTCTGTACCATACACACATATTCTGGGGTTGCCCTGTTCTTAAATCCTTTTGGGATGATGTACACAATACTATCAGGGAAGTCCTATGTTATGATATTGAATTCACTTGTCTATCCTTCTACCTAGGGAGCATGGACTTAGAATTACCTAGAAACGACAGATATCTCTTGAAAGTCTTCATGGTGGCAAGTAAAACGGCCATAACAAGGCGATGGCTCTGTAAGGAACCTCCCACTATTAACCAATGGATAGACATAATTAAAAATATTCAATGTATGGAACGTATGACCTAAGAACTCTTTCCTTTTACCTTTTTCAATATTGTATTTTCTTTTACTTCAGTGCTCTGTGTACTTTGTTTGCATAAAATCTTGAAAAAATAAAGTTAAAAAAAAAAAAAAAAATGATTCTGGACTGGATGGAATATATGGAAAAAAGAAACATAATCGACACTTATCACTCTTCAATACAAAAAGGCGCCTTGGTCACTTAAAACAATGCAATTTTATAATTACAGGCAATTTTAACATGTCAATCGCAGTTAAACAGCCAATGATGTACAAGAAAATTTGTCGTTGTAGTTCCTATGGCAGCTGTTAGATGTTACTACAGAATCCAGATTACTGCTTCTTCCTCTGAGCTCAAACACCGTCTCAGTAAAGACTTTATGGAGTATTCTCTGCAGAATGACGAACATTACACATTACACATTACTCATTACACATTGCTCATTACACATTACACATTGCTCATTATGTACATTAGTCTTACTGTACATTACTTGGCCCCCTACAGCTGTTATTGTTATATAATGTGAACAAAGTGGGTTTCCTGCTCTGCTGTGCTCTCTCATGCCTCCATGTCTTCTGGATAAAGCTTCACAATGTGTTGGACTCAACTGCAGCAACCTCTCTGCAGGGATAAACTCTACTGATAAACTCTACTGATGAACTCTACTGATAAACTCTACTGATAAACTCTACTGATAAACTCTACTGATAAACTCTGCTGATAAACTCTGTTGATAAACTCTATTGATAAACTCTACTGATAAACTCTATTGATAAACTCTACTGATAAACTCTACTGGTAAACTCTACTGATAAACTCTACTGATAAACTCTATTGATAAACTCTACTGATAAACTCTACTGGTAAACTCTACTGATAAACTCTACTGATAAACTCTACTGATAAACTCTATTGATAAACTCTACTGATAAACTCTATTGATAAACTCTACTGATAAACTCTATTGATAAACTCTACTGATAAACTCTACTGATAAACTCTATTGATAAACTCTACTGATAAACTCTACTGGTAAACTCTACTGATAAACTCTACTGATAAACTCTACTGATAAACTCTATTGATAAACTCTACTGATAAAATCTATTGATAAACTCTACTGGTAAACTCTACTGATAAACTCTACTGATAAACTCTACTGATAAACTCTATTGATAAACTCTACTGATAAACTCTATTGATAAACTCTACTGATAAACTCTACTGGTAAACTCTACTGATAAACTCTACTGATAAACTCTACTGATAAACTCTATTGATAAACTCTACTGATAAAATCTATTGATAAACTCTACTGATAAACTCTATTGATAAACTCTACTGATAAACTCTATTGATAAACTCTACTGATAAAATCTATTGATAAACTCTACTGATAAACTCTATTGATAAACTCTACTGATAAAATCTATTGATAAACTCTACTGATAAACTCTATTGATAAACTCTACTGATAAAATCTATTGATAAACTCTACTGATAAACTCTACTGATATACTCTGCTGATAAACTCTATTGATAAACTCTACTGATAAACTCTACTGATATACTCTGCTGATTAACTCTATTGATAAACTCTACTGATAAACTCTACTGATAAACTCTATTGATAAACTCTACTGATAAACTCTACTGATAAACTCTACTGATAAAATCTATTGATAAACTCTACTGATAAACTCTACTGATAAACTCTACTGATAAACTCTACTGATAAACTCTATTGATAAACTCTACTGATAAACTCTATTGATAAACTCTACTGATAAACTCTACTGATAAACTCTACTGATAAACTCTACTGATAAACTCTATTGATAAACTCTACTGATAAACTCTACTGACAGACTCTGCTAAATGTTCATAGTGTTTCAGCCTATAAATCCTCAGTAAGCTGTATATGTAACACATTACTTTCTCCCTTTGTTCAACATGCTGATGATTTATCATCCAGACAGCCTCCTCCTTTTCTTCCTCCTCCTCTTCCTCCTTCTCCGGTCCTTCCTCCTCCTCCTCCTCCTCCTCCTCCTCTCCCTCCCTCTCCTCCCTCTCCTCCCCCTCCTCCTCCTCTTCCTCCTCTTCTTCCTCCTTCTCCTGCTCCTCATCTTCCTCCTCTTCCTCCCTCTCCTTCTTCTCTTCTTCCTCCTTTACCCCTTCTTTCTCTCTCCTCCTTCTCATCTTCATCCTCTTCCACCTCGTCATCTTCTTTATCTTCATCCTCTTCCTCCTCTTCTTCCTCCTTCTCCTGCTCCTCATCTTCCTCCTCTTCCTCCCTCTCCTTCTCTCTTCTTCCTCCTTTACCCTTTCTTTCTCTCTCCTTCTCATCTTCATCCTCTTCCACCTCATCATCTTCTTTATCTTCATCCTCTTCCTCCTTCGCCCCTTCCTCCTCCTCTTCATCCTCTTCCTCCTCTTCTTCCTCCTCTACCCCCTCCTCATCTTCCTCCTTCTCCTCCTTCTTTTCATCCTCTTCCTCCCCCCTCCCCCTCACCTTCCTCCTTCTCTTCCACCTATTCATATTTTTTATCCTCTTCCTTTTCTTCCTCTACCCCCTCCTCCACTTCCTCCTATTCCTCCCTCTCCTCTTCATCCTCTTCCTCCTCCTCCTCTTCCTCCTCTTCTCTTCCTTCTCCTGCTCCTCATCTTCCTACTCTTCCTCCCTCTCCTCCTTCTCATCTCCATCCTCTTCCACCTCGTCATCTTCTTTATCTTCATCCTCTTCCTCCTCTTCTTCCGCCTTCTCCTGCTCCTCTTCTTCCTCCTCTACCCCCTCCTCATCTTCCTCCTTCTCCTCCTTCTTTTCATCCTCTTCCTCCCCCCTCCCCCTCATCTTCCTCCTTCTCTTCCACCTATTCATCTTTTTTATCCTCTTCCTTTTCTTCCTCTACCCCCTCCTCCACTTCCTCCTATTCCTCCCTCTCCTCTTCATCCTCTTCCTCCTCCTCTTCTTCTCCTTCTCCTGCTCCTCATCTTCCTCCTCTTCCTCCCTCTCCTTCTTCTTCCTCCTTTACCCCTTCTTTCTCTCTCCTCCTTCTCATCTTCATCCTCCTCTTCTTCCTCTTCTTCCTCCTCTACCCCCTGCTCATCTTCCTCCTTTAACTCCTTCTTTTCATCCTCTTCCTCCCCCCCTCCTCTTCACCCTGCTCTTCCACCTATTCATATTTTTTATCCTCTTCCTTTTCTTCCTCTTCCTCCTCTTCTTCCTCCTTCTCCTGCTCCTCATCTTCCTACTCTTCCTCCCTCTCCTCCTTCTCATCTCCATCCTCTCCACCTCTCATCTTCTTTATCTTCCTCCTCTACCCCCTCCTCATCTTCCTCCTTCTCCTCCTTCTTTTCATCCTCTTCCTCCCCCTCCCCCTCACCTTCCTTCTTCTCTTCCACCTATTCATCTTTTTTATCCTCTTCCTTTTCTTCTCTACCCCTCCTCCACTTCCTCCTATTCCTCCCTCTCCTCTTCATCCTCTTCCCCCTCCTCCTCCTCTTCTCTCTTCTCCTCCTTCTCCTGCTCCTCTTCTTCCTCCTCTACCCCCTCCTCATCTTCCTCCTTTACCTCCTTCTTTTCATCCTCTTCCTCCCCCCTCCTCTTCCTCCTTCTCTTCCACCTATTCATCTTTTTTATCCTCTTCCTTTTCTTCCTCTACCCCCTCCTCCACTTCCTCTATTCCTCCCTCTCCTCTTCATCCTCTTCCTCCTCCTCCTCCTCTTCCTCCTCTTCTTCCTCCTTCTCCTGCTCCTCATCTTCCTACTCTTCCTCCCTCTCCTCCTTCTCATCTCCATCCTCTTCCACCTCGTCATCTTCTTTATCTTCATCCTCTTCCTCCTCTTCATCCGCCTTCGCCTGCTCCTCTTCTTCCTCCTCTACCCCCTCCTCATCTTCCTCCTTCTCCTCCTTCTTTCATCCTCTTCCACCCCCCACCCCCTCACCTTCCTCCTTCTCTTCCACCTATTCATCTTTTTTATCCTCTTCCTTTTCTTCCTCTACCCCCTCCTCCACTTCCTCCTATTCCTCCCTCTCCTCTTCATCCTCTTCCTCCTCCTCCTCCTCTTCCTCTTCTTCCTCCTTCTCCTGCTCCTCTTCTTCCTCCTCTACCCCCTCCTCATCTTCCTCCTTTACCTCCTTCTTTTCATCCTCTTCCTCCCCCCTCCTCTTCCTCCTTCTCTTCCACCTATTCATCTTTTTTTATCCTCTTCCTTTTCTTCCTCTACCCCCTCCTCCACTTCCTCCTCTTCTTCCTCCTTCTCCTGCTCCTCATCTTCCTACTCTTCCTCCCTCTCCTCCTTCTCATCTCCATCCTCTTCCACCTCGTCATCTTCTTTATCTTCATCCTCTTCCTCCTCTTCTTCCGCCTTCGCCTGCTCCTCTTCTTCCTCCTCTACCCCCTCCTCATCTTCCTCCTTCTCCTCCTTCTTTTCATCCTCTTCCTCCCCCCTCCCCCTCCTCTTCCTCCTTCTCTTCCACCTATTCATATTTTTTATCCTCTTCCTTTTCTTCCTCTACCCCTCCTCCACTTCCTCCTATTCCTCCCTCTCCTCTTCATCCTCCTCTCCTCCTCCTCCTCCTCTTCCTCCTCTTCTTCCTCCTTCTCCTGCTCCTCATCTTCCTACTCTTCCTCCCTCTCCTCCTTCTCATCTCCATCCTCTTCCACCTCGTCATCTTCTTTATCTTCATCCTCTTCCTCCTCTTCTTCCGCCTTCGCCTGCTCCTCTTCTTCCTCCTCTACCCCCTCCTCATCTTCCTCCTTCTCCTCCTTCTTTTCATCCTCTTCCTCCCCCCTCCCCCTCCTCTTCCTCCTTCTCTTCCACCTATTCATATTTTTTATCCTCTTCCTTTCTTCCTCTACCCCCTCCTCCACTTCCTCCTATTCCTCCCTCTCTTCTTCATCCTCTTCCTCCTCCTCCTCCTCTTCTTCCTCCTTCTCCTGCTCCTCTTCTTCCTCCTCTACCCCCTCCTCATCTTCCTCCTTCTCCTCCTTCTTTTCATCCTCTTCCTCCCCCCTCCCCCTCATCTTCCTCCTTCTCTTCCACCTATTCATCTTTTTTATCCTCTTCCTTTTCTTCCTCTACCCCCTCCTCCACTTCCTTCTATTCCTCCCTCTCTTCTTCATCCTCTTCCTCCTCCTCCTCCTCTTCTTCCTCCTTCTCCTGCTCCTCTTCTTCCTCCTCTACCCCCTCCTCATCTTCCTCCTTCTCCTCCTTCTTTTCATCCTCTTCCTCCCCCCTCCCCCTCACCTTCCTCCTTCTCTTCCACCGATTCATCTTTTTTATCCTCTTCCTTTTCTTCCTCTACCCCCTCCTCCACTTCCTCCTATTCCTCCCTCTCCTCCTCCTCCTCTTCCTCCTCTTCTTCCTCCTTCTCCTGCTCCTCTTCTTCCTCCTCTACCCCCTCCTCACCTTCCTCCTTCTCCTCCTTCTTTTCATCCTCTTCCTCCCCCCTCCCCCCTCACCTTCCTCCTTCTCTTCCACCGATTCATCTTTTGTATCCTCTTCCTTTTCTTCCTCTACCCCCTCCTCCACTTCCTCCTATTCCTCCCTCTCCTCTTCATCCTCTTCCTCTTCCTCCTCCTCCTCCAGTGAAACTCATCCTGTAGTAAACATCCTCTCAGTGTCTCTCTGCTCTCTGCTCAGCCTCAGGCGTCGGACTGCTCTATTTACTGAACTGTATGAAACTATCTGTCACGTTAGCGTGTTAGCCTAGCGCCGGGTCACACTGTCAAATGTTCCTCACTCCGACATGAGAGCGGCCTGCAGGGTGCAGCTTCTCTGCTCACAAAACAAAAGGTCGACCAACCAATTTTATCCCTGTCCTTAATTTCTCCATTATATAAACATTAATTATCCATTTAAAAATAATATAGCTTTAAAAAAAAAAAAGTGACCCTTACGACAGTGTCACAGGTGAAAACCCACAAGTGTTTTCTGGACACATGGTGGTTTTCACATTTTTCACAATTTTTCTCACGTTACAGTTTTTACTTCCGATACTTCCGGAAAAAAAAAATTGACTTCTACTTTTTTTTCCACATGTGAACTTTCTTTTTTTTACATTTTCACCTGCCATTAGAGCAGAAAACTTCATTTCAAATACAGTTCGCAGGTGAAAATGTCAATGGGAAATGTCACATGTTCACATAGGAAAACCAACATGTGTCCAAAAAGCACATGTGCTCTGAATTCACATGTGGTTTTTCACATGTGACTTTTTTGTAAGGGAAAGTATCACGAGTGTTTAAGAGATCTATTATGGGTTGATTCATGGAGATGTTAGTGATCAAGGGGTTTTTTTATGCCTTGTTGTGCATTGTTATTTGTCATTATATTAGATAGTAAGCAGTCAAAAATAAGGGTGTGTTTAAGAGGGTTAGGATGGGGTCTCCTCCATTAATAACTCCCTTAAAGGAATAATTCACCCAAAAATGAAAATCCTGTCATCATCTCCTCCCCCTCATGACAGTTGAAACTCAGGTGAAGTTTGTCCATATAACACACAGGGAGGCTGCAGCACAACTCCATAGCAGCCTTCTCCAAAACAACTGAAGTCAGTGGGACCAGTTCTTCAGAGTTCCAGAAAGACCTACAGTATATTTACACCATCATTTAGTGCAAATCTGAACTACAGCTGATTGATTTGCAACAAATAATGGTGTCTAGGTCTTTCTATTCACAGTGTGACTGTTTGGATGTTTTTGTTTTGGAGCTCTAAAGAACAGGTCCCCATTGACTTCAGTTGTTTTGGAGAAGGCTGCTACCAAGTTGTGCTGCAGCCTCCCTGTGTGTTATATGGACTAACACATTTCACCTGAGTTTCATTTCGCATGAGGGGGAGGAGATGATGACAGGATTTTCATTTTTGGGTGAACTATTCCTTTAACTCATTTTAATGGGATTTTGCATGAATTAAGCGGTGAATTAATGTAAATTCATATAAATGTAAGGTTATTTTAAGGGATTAGTGTGTAGGTTCAATTGAGCGAGACACTGAGCCTCCACATGCAGAATGCAGATGCAAATATAAGACACCAATGAAGGCTTTCGTTCCAAAAAATTATGTATGGAATTGTTTGTGTTTTTAATGTAATTTCATGTGAGTCTTTCATGTTTTTATGTTGTTTGTGAGCTCCTAACCTAAGACAATTTTCTCTCATTATGTGATAGACAATAAAGTTTTTTGAATCTTGAATCTTGAAAACGAAAAAAATCAAGGCCTTATTTTGATTCTTATTCATTTAATTCATGCTGAAACATCATCCTGGGTGGTAAGTGGGTTTCCTGAACTCAGGAAAATGGCTCCACTAACTTGGAAGAACCTTCAGTTCAAGTAAAAACATGTAAGTCTCCCACACTGATATCAGGAGTTTTTTTTTTGTTTTTTACTTTAAGAACAGCAGTGAGATCTTTGCTGTGAAATGGATCCAACATGTCGGCCCACGTGGATTTCCTGTCGCCGAAACCCTCTGACAGGAAAATCATCTAGAAACACAAACCGTTCCTATTGTGGCGTCTGAAATCTCCGACCCAACTCCAGATTCCTCGGTGTGACTGAAGGGATTTGCCGCGGCTGCTGGATGAGACTCTTACATAAACCCCCCCCCCACCCCACCCCCTCACCCCCCCCCAAGTTCCTACAGCTCCTAAAACAAAGCATCCGTCAGGCGGCAGGACGCAGTGAGAAAAACCCTCCAGAGGAACCTGCGATAACACGCCAGAACGCTTCAAACTGTAAAATAGGACAGTGCTGTAACAGTTTCATGGCTTTCATCACGGCGGCGTTGTTTCAGACGCTAAACCGGAGCGAAGACGTCTGCTGATCCCGCTGACGGGACGAACATAAACAGTGAGTCACCGTTAAACACATGGCGTTAAACACGTTCCCATCATATACAGAATCACTGGGGATTTAGGGTTTTTACATAAGCACGGTTATTTGACGAGAGCTGCGGTTAAACTATTAAATCAGTTTTTACAGCCGATCTACAGCCGCTATTTATAATTTCACAGTGTTCTCAAGGTCCTCTCCAGCACACACACACACACACACACACACACACACACACACACACACACACACACACACACGCACACACACACACACACACACACACACACACACAAAAGTACAATCAGTCTTGCAGGCAGCGGCCAGGCCATATCTGTCCAGGAGAAGCGTCTCTGTGGGTCTGAGTCTCGTCTAAAAGCACAAAGTGGTTCATGACAAATATTTTGAAAACACCCCCCCATCCCCCCCCCCTTATTACTAATTGTTTCAGAGTCTTCCCATGATCCTTCTCCTGCCTTAACCGTCCAAATGAAACTCCTCTTCCTCCTTCTCCGGTCCTACCTCCTCCTCCTCCTCTCCCTCCCTCTCCCCCCCGTCCTCCTCCTCTTCCTCCTTTTCTTCCTCCTCCTCTTCCTCCTTCTCCTGTCCTACCTCCTCCTCCTCTCCCTCCCTCTCCTCCCCGTCCTCCTCCTCTTCCTCCTTTTTCTTCCTCCTCCACTTCCTCCTTCTCCTGTCCTACCTCCTCCTCCTCTCCCTCCCTCTCCTCCCCCTCCTCCTCCTCTTCCTCCTTTTCTTCCTCCTCCTCCTGCTCCTGTTCTACCTCCTCTACCCCCTCGTCCTCCTCTCCCTCCCTCTCCTCCCCCTCCTCCTCCTCCTCTTCCTCCTCTTCTTCCTCCTTCTCCTGCTCCTCATCTTCCTCCTCTTCCTCCCTCTCCTTCTTCTTTTCTTCCTCCTTTACCCTTCAGCATTATTTCATTTACAAGAAATTAACACAATTTGATAATTTAGAAGAATGACTGTTTAGATCATAGTTTCTCTGTTATCTCTCTACCTACAATACAGATAGTCATGGAATTCTGGACAAAATCAAATCTGACAATACAAATATTTTCAGGTTTGGGTCCAAGAGACAAAACCTCATCAAATGGGGGTCCGTGGCCCTAATGTGGACTAAATTAGGGGTCCTTGATATGAAAAAGGTTGAGAATCGCTGGTTTAAACCCCAAAAATAACAAGTGGATCCAGAATCCAGTCAGATCTGCGGTCTGAAGGCAGATTTGTTTTTCCTGACACAACTGCTACAAGGTCACAGCCAGTGGTGTGGCAGTAAATAAAAAGGACGGTGAACTATGACCTCCAGTCAGGGATCATCAGGATCACTGAGTGCTGTTTTTTTTTTTTTTTTACACTGTGTGAATGTATATATGTATACACAGTGATGTGTATTTGAACACTGTGCTGTTTTCCTATGTTTAAGTTTTGCTTTTATGTGAAGCATGTTGATTCTCCCAGAAATGTGCGAGTATATAAATAAACATTTTCGGTAAC
>NW_027283435.1:0-75786 GCF_046629955.1 Centroberyx affinis | reverse complement strand
AATATCAGCCAAGGACAGCAAATGTCGGCGGTCTTACCTCTAAGCACTCTGGATGACTAGCAGCAAAGTTTTTCCACTCGTCTAAAGAGTAGTGCTTATGAATGGCTGTGAAGAGGGTGTGCTAGGGAGAAAGACAGTCAGAGAAAGAGAGTGGAGAAAGAGAGAGCATGAGGACTTAACAGTATTTATTTACATTGTCACTGGAGCCAAAACTTGTGAGTTTAGATATTGTGGGTCCATCAAAACATCAGAACTTGGAGGGACTTCCACAAATATAAAGAAACTGCATTCTCATTTTGTCTATTTCCATTTTTTCCCATGCCCCTTCATGCTTCCCCCTCTCCAGTTTAGTTTCAAACATTCCCACTGAGCCCTCTGTGTTATAAAACATCAACGCTTGGGAGTAAGTTGCTTCCTCTTGGCCTCTTTAGTGTACCTATGTTTAGCACCCACATCAAGAAAATCAGTCAGGCTGAGTAGCGAATCAGTCAGTCAATAACTTTTGATCTAAGGATCACAGACACTTAGATCTCTTGAGTCAACTTAGTGTGCTACAAGACAAAACAACATCCCACATGCAAGCAAATGCCTAAGCACTTCTAGGACAAAGTTGTTGATTCATATTTGTCGCAAGGCTTGTGAACACAATACATTTCAGCACAGGCAGGATTTAATCACACATGCTGTTCTATATCTTTCATCCTTTCCACTCTGTCAACTCACTTTGCTGAGGACCTGGGCCATCTCAAAGGTTCCTGTGGTGTCCATGTTGGCAGCGATGATGGGGATGCCGGTGTAGGTCTGTTTGGAGTTGCGGAATGTGAAGGTCCTCTGAAGGTCTACCTGAGGGACGGAGACACTTATTCTGGAAACTTCCATTTCAACAACAGCAGATGTACAGGTGTAAGACAGATCCAGACACTGCAAATATGTGCCTGAGTTCAAAAGGCTGACATAGTTACTACTGAGTAGGTTAATGTGGGATATTTTTAGACATGTTAACATATTTTTGCTGAACCATTGAAGGAGCCAGTCAGTGAGTATCACACTCAGTCGCTCTCCAAGATGGCCGCCCAGTGAGTTCCTTGTCACACATCTTTAATCACAACAGGAGCTTTTGAGGAGCTTGCAATTAATTTACTGATGCAAACCTTTTTTTTCTTTTTTCTTTTCTTTTTTTTTTTTTAAATAAAAGCAATGCACACAAAAAATACAACCTTTGTCTATTACCTAGCTAGCTATGTTGTATGTGTATGTCTATTAGCTAGTTAGCACTGTTAGGTAAAACTTTGAAAACATGTTGAATGTGCAAATATCAACCATAATCCTTGTCAACATGGCTGTAATTGTGACAAAAGAGTCCTAATTTTGGGTGTTGATGTATATCCAGTAATATTATGTAAATGTAGGTGGGATATTTTTGATGCTTAATGATTAGCATGCTAAAACTTTTTATACATAACCAAATCACATTTCCATGCAAAACCCTGATCAATCTGACTATATGCTTGCATATCCAGGGAGTCCAGTCAGGCTCTACCTGCAACAACAACTGAGATGGATAAAGCCTGAACACACTGGCCAAGCAGGACCCTTTTCCTTGTTTCATTATAACTGATACACACAAATGGACACTAATGATACAAGGTAACTGTTTTGATTGTTTGTTTGACTGATGAATTGTTTCCCTTCCACAGTTGACTGAAAGGCCATGCAGATTCAGTCAGAAATGCAAGCAGCTAATGCAGCTCATGTTCTGCAGTCTGTGGTGTTCATGATGGGGATGCACTGAATCATTTAGATCCAGTAGCTAGCTAGCCAGTGCTGTGGCCTGTAATGTGATAGGCTGCATGAAAAGATCAGTGCTCATTGTGACACACTAACTGCCCCCTTTTCGCCGAGGTATTTAACTGTACTCACCATGCAACATGCAGCTAAGCTTCTCATTCACTCTCCACCCGCTATGATTTGACTCACAAATGATCTGCTAACCATGACCAAGTAAGGAAAGTAAGAGGGAGAGGAGGCTGTTGTAAAGGAGGTTATATTGGAGAGTGTTAGGACTGCAGCAGTTTTGAATCTCATTTCAGGGCTGGGAAACTACGTCCTGAAATCGTATATAGAACAGTTTCATAGTGCTGAATGCCTTTGTTGAGTAGAGCAGAGGAGTTTATTATGCAAGACTGATTTGGGTGTGGAAATCGGTTAATAATGCAAAGTGTCCCATAACCGACACAGTGAAATAATTTTTGGAGCCACAGCAAAAATGAGGCCATAACTCATAACGCAGAGAGAAAGAGGTATGGAGTGGGAGAAGTATGGATGAGAACAAGTGAGGGAGGAGTGTCCAGTCGTGCATATCCATTTCATGCTGCGGCAAATCAATACAGGCCTCTCCTTTCAGTACAGCACGCTGACTCAGCAGGATATTCCTGTGCAGTCACCAGTAAATCATGCCTGGGTATGATATATGGATCTGGAGGCCTAAATTATAAGAATGATCTTAGACTTTATGCTATCCATTGTATGATCATTTAAAAGAAGTGTAAAAGAGTATTATACACAGAAAGCAAATGGTTATATCTATAGCATTCATCAGGTGTAAATTTGTTTTCGCTTTTGATATATCAGCAGTTTGGAGAAAATCTGTGATCTGTAATTTTGGTATCAATATTAATTTTCCAGAAATCACAACTTTCACTTGATTTGGTGAAAGGAACAGAATTTATTTGTGAGATTTTATAAATCAGGCCCCAGAAACAGACATTTTGTTCCACTTTATCCTTCACTGCCAGCAAATTTATGAAATATACATTAATGAATCCACTAATGAATCCTCTAATGAATTCAACAGGTAGATTCTGTGTCCCAGCATTCAGAAAAATCTGCAACCAGAGGTGCAGCTGTACAATTTGAATGAAACAAATACATTTGCTTTCAACTGTTATATTTTTGATATGTATGTTTGATATGCAGATATGTAACAATCAGTGCTGTTTTTGTTGTTGACTCTACTGATGCAGTGGAAGCTCAGATCAGACGTGAGAGGAGTTTAGTATCGTTCATTTTGCAGACAGACATTCCTGCTCAGTGGGGGTGGCAGTGTATCTGCCCAGCCCACCAAGTGGTCTCTCATTATTGGCGCAGTCCATGTTCCATGATGTTAATACCGCCCCCTTCTCTAAACGACCTTGCAGATGTCTGGTAAGCTTAGCATTGGCAGGTGCATCCCCGCTTCTGCTAAATGCAGCAATAATTTAAACAAGAGCAAGTCAGAATGTCAACAGATGAATGCTTGCGGAGTGCATGGGCCATTAGATTTGGCTGCAGTATACTGGCTTGCAGCATTAAAGTTGTCTCATGTAGATTATAGACATATGAAATCCTTTCAGTCATTTTGAGCGATTGCTTTAGGCTGCCTGGAGCACCTGATTGGCATGGCTTGCATTTTCGGGACAATTCCACTGGATTTGATGTTCCAATTGAAAGAATCTATCACAGGAAAGGAGGATCTGACGGAATATCAAAAACTTGATGTGATATTCAACAAATAGGATAAAAATGTCTTCCCATTTACTACACTTGCGCACGCTCACACACACACACACACACACACACACAAACACACACACAGACACACACACACAGCTGAACCACTGCTACAGCTGAACCTGCACTACACCACACTATGAATGAACAAATAGCTAAGAGATATTGCATGTAATATCCTGTGCTGTATGCGATACCCTGCGCTGTGGTGTAACCTGGGTGAGATGGTGCATGCCTGTGTATATGAGTGTATGTGTACAAGTATCTATGTGTTAACTGTCCCTGTGTATATTTTTCTTTATCTGCTCCAGGCCAGTTATGTTATCCTGATATCCCGGCGGCGTATGGAATGTGCTCGGGTTGACTGTAATACACACAGTCCTATTTTTAAACAGGTTTGCTGAGAAGCCTCCTGTGTCTCATGTTGCTCGCCACCCTCGCAGCAGCCAACTCCCACCCACTTCCACCCCACATCTAGTGCCATCTTGTATCATTATCTTGAGTCGGTACCAGCCCCTGCACTAGTAACACTTCACTAAGTTAAGAACAAAAACATGACGAGGAGAGGATCGTGTTGTCCCAGGGTGCCGAAACAGTGAGTGTGAGAAAGCGTCATGGTGGCACGTTTTACCCACTTAAAATGAGAGTGATTGACCAGATCTTTCAAAACTCTCCCTTTGCCTCTCTGGCTGCCCTCCTCTTCTTTCTGTTTGAACACATTCTGATCATTTGACTGTAGCTTTTGATGCAGGCTCCAAGCTACAACAGTGCTAACCTTGTTTCCCCTAACCTTTAAGAAGGTCACTCGAATGTTACACACTCATTCAGTCTCCCTTCGTTGCTCATAGAGGTGGACCTGCAGCGTACACTTAGGCCTACACAGGCAAACAAGACAAAGACACTCAACATGTGACACTGTGGACAGGTACAAATCGAGAATTGCACTGAGCTTGCTCTTTCCAGTTTCACTGAGATATCCTTGGGATGCAGATAATGAATTATGGGGATAATGAATGCCTTCCATCTCTAAAATCATCATGATATGGGTGTATCAAACAGGAACCCCCAAAAGCCTTCCCTCTACCAGCCACCCCCATATATAAATAGTTAATGTTTGCGTCACCCACAACAGGGATGTGGACGTACTTCCTGAATATAGCTAACAGTAAACAGATTACACTCCTGTTGAGAAGCATCCTGGGCTGATCATCAGAGTACAAGCAATAAACTGCACCTACCTCAGAGCGACTCTTTAGGCTGCTCCTCTTGGGTCTGAAGAGGACATCTTTAAAGTCCAGCTTCAGGTCTGCGTCCACACGAGGCATTTTGGGTCTCCAGAAGGCTGCTGACCAGGAGGATGATGATGATGATGATGAGGAGTAGGCAGAGGAGAGTCTCTTGAAGAAGGCTGCAGCAGTGATGGTCGCTGGTCCCAAGCCCCAACCACCAAACCCGAACCTCCAGGCGGCCAGCGTATTTATAGCAAATGGGGGCCCAGCCCAGCCCCAGCCCTCATGGCTTTATTTAGGCCTGGACTCCCTCTCTCTCCCTCTCTCTCTCTCTCTCTCTGTCCCCCCTTCTCTCTTTCTCCCTCCGCTCCTTTAGCGTTCCCTCTCTCCCCCTCTCTCTCTCTCCCTCTCTTCTCCTCCCTCTCCTTCAGCAGAGTGGCAGGAGCAGCAGTGGCCAAGCTGGCAGGCACGCCTGGCTGTCCCGGCAGCTGACGCATGTACACACACACACAGACACACACACACGCGCGCGCGCGCGCACACACACACACACACACACACACACACACACACACACACAAGCACGCACACGGAGAAGCACTGCAGTGGGTTGTGTGCTGCAGTGCTAAAGAGCACACCTGCTGTCCAGTTGGGGCATTGCTCCCCAAGCTATTGGCGGACAGATGAAAAAGGGAGAGAGAGAGAGAGAGAGAGAGAGAGAGAGAGAGAGAGAGATAATGACAGCAAGAGTGAGAGAGAGAGAGAGAGAGAGAGAGAGATAATGACAGCAAGAGTGAGAGAGAGAGAGAGAGAGAGAGGACCTAAATGCAATCTGACCATTTAAAAAAAAAATGTCACTAGCACTTTTTAAAATTGTATTTTATTGTATAATATTCAGTCTTTGGCAAGTACAAACTACAAAAAAATCGGATAGATAAGGTAACTAACTAACTATAGCATCTGCCGCAGGAATCAATGTATGTATCAAAGGATATGAATAGCTTTCAGTGTGTTCATGACACAAGACTAGTGCTTTACATGAGCAAAACATAGGAATATTTTGATGTATTTTAATTGGAAGAATACGCTCAATATTGGGAGATCCTTTTGACATTATGCATTTTAAGGTTAATACTATTAGTCAAAGCTGACATTGTCCTCATGGCTTAAAACATGACATGATTCATGATTATAATAGGATCTATTAAATACTATTTTAATTACCTCATAAAGACAAATCCTCATAGGATAGAACAAAATGCACAGGCACCAATCTGCAACTGAAACAGTTGTTTTCAATATGATGCAGCAGAAACGTTAAACGTGCATAAATGTTAGTACAGAGTCAGACCAGTAGATGTCAGCATAGTTAAAGAAAATACCTGCTAAATGACTGTTGAATTAGGGAGACAAGAAAGTGAGCCACATGGTCAAAACTCTATCAAACTGTTTCCTGGCAACAAGATGTTCCTTTGTGATTAAAGCAATAATGCTGAAGCAGCTCCAAGGGCACTGTTGCTAATCACTTTGCCAAAAGTTGCCCTATTTGTCACTCCCCTTACAACAACCACAGTGTTTCTCTCTTCAGTCCATGTAGGAATCAGTTATTCTTGAAAGCATGAAGATTGTTCCACTTTGCCATGAGGATGTTCTCATTTCCAGTGTTGCAAGTCTGTAACAAAGTAATAAAGTGAATAGAGCTGCTACATCAGTCAGTTTCTGTTTCAACTCTGCGTTTTGCATCGATTCAATGAAAAGTGAATCAAGTGAGGTAAAAGTAAATTGATTTAACGGAATTTGTAGTGGGTGGACTGAATTGAAATACAGTTGAATTGACTGAAGTGGAAGTGAATGGACTGATTTGAACTGAAAGTGAATTGACTTGATAAAAAGATCAATGGACTCCAATCATGATTGGCACAGGACTACAGTATCTCTGATGTCATAACCTTTATTAGCATATAACTGATAAGATCAGGGTTACTGTGCTTGACAGCCCCTTGCTCTTTTACCCCTAGTGCTACTTGGTAAGTTACACTAGCCTGCATTGATAAGAAGGTGCTGAATAAGGTCGGACCATACCTTTTAAGGCAAAAAAAGAAAAGAACAACTTGGTTATAATGCAATGTACTCCATGAAACCTGTGTCAGCAGCCGCAGCTGCAGCTGGAGCCTCAGGTGTAAGCTATGTGTCTGTATGCGTGTGTGTATAGACCAAGTGCTAAGTAGGTGAAAGTGCAAGCAGCCATCACTGGATTTACATGCAGGTTTTACTGCTTGTATGGCATTGGCCACTCTCACTGAATACAATTATGTCTGTGTGATGTTTTAGTTATATGAGAAGCTTTCCTGTAAGGCGTTAAACAAACTGTGTGACACAGTATTTATTTGATGACAGCTGTTTTCACCACACTGCAATTGTGCAAGTTTGTAGGCACTGGGCAGAAGTACCTTGACTCACTTTGGCAGTATTGGGCACCGTCAGTGCTGGGAAATGAACCAGCAACTCACACAAATCAATGTGAAGTTAGACAAAAACTCTGTGTTGAATACCATAATAGAAAGATGTAGTAGTTCATATGTTAGTTGACTTGTCTAGACTCTCAACATTAACAAGTTACAGGCTGATTAAGTTTGGCAAAATCACAATGGAAATAAGTCTTTGGCCTTCTGTGTTATCCTTGATGATTTTGAAATACATGCAACATGCAATAACATGTCTTAAAAGTTGTCTAACCAACTAAATCTTGCAGTTATGTAAGCCCTCTGCACTAAACACTAGCACCAGACGCCCCACTATAAGATGATAAAGAGGACATGTAAAGACGACGCTCAAATTCTCTGCGTGGAGAACATTGTGTACCCGGACAGGCTTTTTTTCCCCCCGCTCTATGACTTTTGAGAGAACATAGAAGCACACACACTCCCTGAACTGTCTCGCCCAGTGCTGACTGATGATATCATCAGGAGGCGGGGTTTCTCTGTTTTCCCAGAGAAAACATGTCTTGAACACACTGAGAGGAACTGTGTTACCCATGGCAGTGTCTGTGTCATTTGGCGAAACAGATGTGAGAACCACATGGCGGTGGGTGGGTGAAATTAGTGAGAATCTTTGATGTTCCTTTCCTGGCACGAGTTGAGTTGATAGGAACTTAAGTATTCTATTTGTTTACCCTATCTGAGCGGTTCAGGTAATGAGGATGAAGAATAATCATTTTCATAAGGGACTTTTCACTCAGGCTGCTTTCAGATGTGAGTGTAATTCTTAAGAATGAGTGTGAAGCTGAACTAGACTTTGCTTCCAGGAGCTGAGAAAACCACTTCAAGCTAAATGTGCTGCACTTCCTCTTTCTGCAGGCCATCGAGCCCTGCCTTCTGCATGGACTCCATTTAGACAGGCAGAAATATAAAAAGAACAATAAGCTCACACAGACAGTCCAGAAATCTAGGGCAAAGTCCATTCTGGGTTAACAAGAAAGTACAGCAAGTCTTCAAAGGCATGATTTGACATGAGGAGGAATGTAATAGACTTGTTTACTTCTAGTGCTGTTTTCCTACATGCTCTCCCCTACTTGAAGTGTAATACCCTTGTTGGCACTTGGCAGTAGATTGTTTGTTAACTAACTCTGCCAGAACCTAATAAAATTAGACTCCACACCCAAGACCTCATTCTAAAGTCTATTTCTTAAGTCGTAAACAAGTTGACCCGTCACGTCTTGTGGATTCAAAGTGGGTCATAGCAGTTTGAGATGGCCTATCATCACATACTTCATATCAATCCTTTCTGTTTGAATTTCTAAAAGTGGAATTCCAAGGAGGGCAAAGCCCATAATGAACGCTGCTTCTCTGTTATCGGGCTCTGGCATGTGGAGTACACACCTAATCAGTCTCTATATAGAACGGGCCAAGTCAGTGATAAAGTGAGCAGATGTTTTCGTGAGAGGGGCATAGAAACGTGACATTCACTCTCAGCATGGGACTGTGAGGTAATCCAATACTGATGGCAGCAGTTAAGGCCAGTGGAAAACATTTCAACCTGGCAGGGACAGTGGACTCTGTGGGAAACTTATTCCAATAAACAGAGAGGGGGAAGCAGAGCGGGCTGCTAGATAGCTAGTCTATATGGATTTAGGATGATAACAGTAGATGACAGTAGGTTAGGATTTAATAGACAATCCAAAATAATTGAAAATCACATTCAAAAACAAACCCATGTCTAAGGAGATTTATACAAAGTTATGTGCCTGGAAATGGTGTAGTGGCCTTATTGTGTAGGCTGTGGATATTCTATATCCCTCATGCCTTAAAACCATGATATTCTTTTTTTGAGAACATGACTCCAGTGGAGATGACACACCACAGATTAGGCAGCCTCAAATCCACAATGTTTACAACGAAGCCACTAAGCAGAAGTTGTCATTTTAATTCTCTCTTTCCATTTCCCTCCAAGTCGTTGGCACAACGGATTTAGGTTCTGTAAATCTTTCACAAACATTTCTGCAATCTTTCTATATTTTACTACTGCTCTCTACCAATATATCAAAATACCATAAGCTTATCTGCTTTCTTAATTTTTTCTGACATGAATTATAGTTTTCCTGTTTGTCTTTCCCTGTATGACATTGGGTCGGGGCAAGGCAACAGAGCAGAACGCACTACATGACTAATTTGGCCTTGTTCTTGGTTTGTGGCCACAGTGCATGTGAATCTGTGTCAGTGGCTTTGTGCCTGGTGGGGGCTGGATGCAGACAGCACAAACAAAAGGCGCGGGGAACGCCTGCTATTGATCTACACAGACAGAGACGCAGTCATGTTTTACCGCTCTAAGGCTGCGCTTCTACTGTCTGCCCCATTTGCAGCCGCTTTCCATTTGATCTTAAGGTTAAGGTTTAACTTTTGAGTCAGGTGGTTTAATTTGCTTCTTCTGAGGTTAGCCTACTTCTTGTACAGTTGATTTTTAACCTGCAGTAAAATTGAGGTCTCAGGCAGATAAACAAGTTCTATCAGGTTCAGTAAAAACCCTGTTGCACCTTGTGACACATATCACAGTTGTACCTTAGAGATGTGACAAGCATCAATAGGTGCGAGCTGGCTTTTCCCATATGCTGTCTATCATAAAGTCCATCATATTTTCCAATGCACAGGATTTGACATTGCAATGTAGATATTTACAGTGTAGCAGCAGCAGTTGAGCTACAGGTGAGAAACAGTGATTGGCTGCCAAAATCTATGCATGAACTATTGCCATCGCAACCCTAACCTGGATAAACGTAAATTGTAAAAAGAGCACGTGTGTAAGAGGAACATGTGTAACTGATTCATTGGGGAGCAACTGATTACATGTAATGGGATTTAGGTAATCTGATCACAAAGAATTCAAAATAATAATGATCAGGCCATGGATAATTTTGAAAAGAAAAAACAAAGAACAGATACTTTACCAATCCTGAAATCAGGGTTAATCATAGCTGTAGATGATGATGCTCATCAGGAATGAAATGTCTACTTAAAATGTATAATTTTACCGAACAGGAGTAATCCAACAAATTATGTTACAAGCAAGGGGGTTCAAGGGATTATGTCACAAAATAGAGTATCACTGAACCAGTCCAACTTTCACAAACTAGGCTTTTGAAATTTCCTCCAGTACAGAGTGGAGATTTGGTAGGCTGCATGGCTGACTAGCAGCCACAGCACTCTTCCCCATACATCTCTCCCTCCCTGCTGCTGTCAGTGTCCTTGGAGTTCATTTAATGGCACTGATGCCTGACAGGCAGTAAGAGATAAGGTGAGAGACAACAACTGTTCTCATCCAGAAAGAAGAGAGTAAGGGAGGGAGAATTGAACTGTACTAAGAGGGGTTAGGAGAGACAGGGAGGGATAAAGACAGAGTGCTGCTGACAATACTAATCAATAGCCGTCTGTGCCTCCCTCCCATTTCCAAACTTTCCAGTCACAGTCCAGCGGAGCTTGTCATTTCTCATCAATACAAAAAGCCTCTTTGTACCACAGACTGTGCTACATCCAACCCTTTTGCACCATGACAATGACAAATATGACATGTTGACCTCTCAGTGCACGATTCACATGGGTCACGACAAGAAAAAGACATTAGCAGGGAAAACGAGGGCTAAAAGCATGCCAGGTATTTGTTCCACTCACATTACCAGGTCACAGAAAAACAAAGTTGCCCTTCCCCTTCCCACCCATCTCTTATTTGTGACCTCTCATCTCTCTAAATGTGAAAAGTGTGACTAGGGGAAGGGGCTACAGTCAGCGTTGTGTCTGAAACCTCCTTCTGCATAGCACCTACTGAAAGATGGGATACAGCAGGAGTGCACCCAAAAACCATGAATTTCAATGACCAAAACAACAATCATCTGTATGTATTGTGAGTTCTGAAGTTCTGAAACAGTTTCAAAGTCAAAGCTGTAATTGAACAGAAACAGGCCCTCCGTGAAGTTTTGTTTTAAAAAACAACTTTATTAATACTTTTTCTCTCTTGTTCAAAGCATAATATATAAAAGGATTTAATCCTAAGAGTTATTTCTATATTTTACAGAGCATAGTGGCTTTTGCTTCAGAAAACAGAAACAAATCGCTACTGGTACAATGTGAAAAAATAATAAAAGTCCTTCCCCTGCAGTGACTGAGCTGAACTGAGTCAGCGTTAAAGAAATAAAAAAAATTATTCCTCTTCTTACCAGAACAACAACAAAAAAAGTCTGTGCAAAGAATACAGAATCAATAAACAAGGAGTTGCTGCTACATTAAGGCCAAACCCCCTACGGACACATGGTAAAACTTCCTTGGTAAAGTGACGATGTAGATAATTTTTCTATTTTTTTCTATTCTTCCAAATAAAATAGAAACTGAAAAAATGAAAAAGCTTTTCAAAAAGCAAGCTAGTATTGCACCGACAGATCTCCTAGTACCCTTTAAAAATAACCAGAAGGAACTCACTAGTCGACCCCAGAGAAGACATTTATAACTGAGGTTTTTCAGAGGAAACAACTGCCGCTGGGCAATTACATACATTTTTCTTGTAAAAATAATAATAATAATAATAATAATAATAATAATAAAGATTTCAGTAGATAACCTCTTGGTTACATGTCTAGTAGGAAAATAAGAGCTTTCTGTGCTCTCCAATTTCCGTGTTTCTGTTGGTATGGAGATACGAATGCGGAGTAGAGGCGCAGCAGTCTGTGAAACGGGCTTGTTGTTTTGGAAAGTGGCAGTTAATCTTCAAGACCCGTTTCGAGGTAAGGAGGGTGGAGGGAGTGTCAGCCAGACATTTCTCTTCCACGGTCACAGTTCTGGTGGGCTTACAGAACTTCCTGGGACTTTTGGGGACACCCCAGCCCCCCCCCCCCCCCCCCCCATCCACCCAGAGATCTACACATGAATGGGACAACGGTGGCCTTATCGCCTCTTGTGTAATCAGTATGCAGTGCTATACCCAGAGCAGTGCTCCTTAGCCTCTAGAGACCTCCTCATTGGCATGGAAAACATGGAACACAAAAAACAAACAAGCAGAAATAATAAAAAAAAAGAAAAAATGCATTTCACTCCATTACATCATAAAACTAAGTCCTCAAATCAAATAGGCAAGCTTTAAAATGGCAGGAAACTTTAAAAATGCAAAAAAAAAAATTAATTTACTCCATCCATTATGTACAGTGTTTAGCTATTCTCCTAAAACACAGAATTTCCTTATATGGTACATGTTTTGTGGGGCTAGGAGCCTGATATGGAGCAAAGAGAAAAACAACCAAAACACAAATCAAAGCACAAAATCAAAAACAAAAGAAATAGTGTTTCTACTGCGTATCAGGTCAACTGATGCAATAATTTAATTAAGAAATACGATAAGAGGCTAATGTAAAATAATGTTGTGGCAGGGAATTTCCAATGATTAAAAAACAAAACAGAAAACTGTGACATTGTGACACCACTGTCTTAAATGGTAATCGAACAAATAAATCAAATACTAACAGCCAACCAGACGAGCTGAAAGTCCAACGAGATGAAGGGAAGTAACTAATGAAACACAAACATTAGGTGAGGGAGTGATTTCCGGTGCGTCAACCTTGGTGTGTGCTCAGGAGTTTCTTTAGGTTTGGTAGTTCATCATGTCCAGGCAGAAAACGTAGACGGAGAAGGCTGCGTTCTACAAATGATTTTCCTCTACAAAACATCGATCTGGCTGGTTTTGCTTAAAGTAGTTCATACTGGAGGGGGGGGGGGGTCAGTCGTGTTTATGTGTGGTAGATCTTGTGCTCGTACTCGGTAGTGGAGCAGGTGTGAGGAGCGGCCATGCCTCTGTGGATGGGCGGAGGGCTGCTGCTGCTGCGGTGGTGGTGGTTGTCAGTCAGCGTCAGGTTGAGCAGGCTGGTGCAGGTGGGCAGGTAGACATGCTGCACGTGCTCCACCTCCGACCGGCACACAGGACACGACTGGGGGAGAAGAACACAAGAGAAAAGGTATTTCAATGACAGTGATAGGTGAGCATTTTTGTGTTTTGTTTATTTTTAATGAGGTGTTCTCTATAGCCCTCTACGCTTGGATACCAGACTTGCTCTGGTGGGCCAGAAAGGGCTAATGAGGTTACAGAGTCATCCATTACGTTTTAAGCAAACTTGGAGTTGGTAAACTAAATTTTAAATTGGACTATCCATTTGATAATATGGTACAACCATTACTCTTTGGCAATCTGACCAACACGCTTATCCAGAGTCTCTTGTGGAATGATTCATGTCATCACCAACACTGAGATAATCTGACCTCACCACACACCTATTAAGACACTCTCAAATGTCCACATAAATGACCACAACACAAAGCATGAGACCTGAGCCAACTACACCAAGTTCCCAAATACATTACAGTCTTAAATGCAGCCTCGTACTGCATGAAAGGCTGGCTTACAAAGTACAAATTACCATAATGATTCCTTCAGCCCCACAGCTAGCTGCACAGCTACTCTACCCCCTGCTCGCCACATGACAATCCATGTGTAGCCAGCACATTACATAAAAGCATGACGCGGCAAAGCCTGGGTAGGAGCAGAGAGGGGCCAGCTAGGGGGATACGGAACCATTATCATATTTCAGATAGAATATAGAGCCATGGAAACCTGCCCTCTCATCAAATGGGCCAGGCAGAGGAGCGCTGACTGCCATTTAGGCAATTCATTAAACATCAGTAAGGTCATCTGACAAATATCAGTGTTAGGATTGAAGGACAGTGAGACAAATGTCTTATGGGGAGGAGAGGGCAAGCTGATGATATAAGATATAAAGGGAAGAGGCTTGAGGAGGCAGGCAGAGACTTAATGCACAGTCTACCATTCCCTTTCAAAAATTTGTATTACTCTACACTTCTCTCCAATTCTTGGCTAGCTTAGCGAGTTGAGATAAGGTCAAAATTGATTCCACATTCATGGTGAAAGCAGTGGATCCTTCCCCCTCTCTGTCTCAGTTTCTTCTCACTCATACACATGTAGTTAATGTAGCCGTGTCACGTTTCCTAGTTGAGTTAATGGAAGGGAGATTTGCCTGGCTGCTATAATCCCCTCAAAATACAAACACACACACACACACACACACACACACACACCATCTGCCTCCACAAAGTTGGGCAACATTTAGCTGATTAAGTGGGGGGACAATCAGGTTAGCAGAGAGTGTAAGCAAAGCCCTGGATGGCTGTTTAAAGGACCATAAAGGGATGAGAAGCTGGAACTATACAGCAGCAAACTCAAAGTCAGTTGAGGTGAAGGACCAAACAAAACAAGACTTTGTTTGGTTTTCGTATGATTGTCCTCTTGTCTAGCCTAATAAGTACTGCTTATTAGGTAGTGATGACATCTCACCTGGAGCTGATTTGCGCAGGTCTGGCAGCACACCATATGGCCGCAGGGGCAGAACGCGGCGTCGATCTCCTCCTCGCAGCACAGCATGCACAACAGCGCCTCTCTCAGCTTCTGCAGCCTCTCTTGCAAAGCCCGGCTCTGCTGGCAGCTGCCGCAGTCCAGCTCCTGCTTGTCCTGCTGGTTGTCCCTGCTTGGGGAGCGCGAGGGGGGCGTGCGTTCCCCGCTGCCAGAGCGAGCCACCAGGTCCACGATGCCTGCATTGTAGAGGGCGCGTCGGGCGTGGTCGTACACCTCCTTGGAGGTACGTCGGATGTCGAAAACGTATTTCTTGCCTAGGTTGATGTTCTCGTTGAGAAAGAGCGAGGCCAGGTGGCCCTTGAAGTCGCGGCTGTACTGCATCATCACTGCGTTGGTTACCGTGTCACACCTGGGGAGGGAAAGAGACGGGAGGATAAAGGATGAGATGTGATTACTCATGTCAATCACCACAGTCAGAGCTGAGATATGTGTAACAGATATGTCACATTTTGGCTGTCAGTGGGATCATAATACATAGGCATAAATGTATTTTACAGCTACAGGAATTTTCTCATTTCTGCTTTCATTACAAAATCCTTCAGTAAACTTTGAGGAGGGTATGTTTGTGTTAATTTAATAATTGAATATCCACGCTGCACTGTTTATTCAGAGAACGTCTGTAGCTCCCCGTGTTCTGATGACACATTCCCCACTGTGGGCAATACTGTATACTTGCATCTGAGCAAGTGGGACGAAGACATGCCTGCAAAAAAATCTGCGGACTCTGAGCTAAAACCCATCCCTGAAACAAAAGGAGAGGGCCGTCTTTTGTACCTTTGTGGCTATTGTGACTGACTGAGAACAATTTCATAGCTCAGCCATTTGAATTGTCCCTGCTCACTGCAAATTGCCGACACGTACACATATTTCTCTAGGGTAAGGAAAAACAGCATCCATTTTTTTTGAAGATTGCCCTGTTCAATCTATGCTTTCATCATTATTGCTTCAGGCCAAGGACGTGGGACTGTTGTATGTGGTTATGTGTCTCACTTCGCATGCGTTTGTACCATGGAAGGGTAAAAAAGGACCTGAAGCACACTTAGTAAATGTGTATGAGTGCGGTTAGGAGAATGCATATTCAGCAAGCACTCCATGCCAAACAGAGCAGAACCAGTCTTTAGAGAACACATTTTAGGTCAGGTTTTTCCCCCTCTCACTCTAAATCTACTAGTCTTTAGTGAAGGAGAGTCAACAATCCATTGCTCGAGGCATTATAATGACACGCTACAGTGGCCAGGAACTGCTCTTCGAAAGCAGCACAGATTGGTGAATGACTGACAAACAGCTAGGCCTATATCCAGGAGCGCCGACAGGCACCTCCACAACATTAGCATGACAAACTGGAGCTCTGATTTTACAAAAGAGCTCCAAATTCATTTCAGTGAGCTGTAGTCTACAGTAACAAAGGATTGTATACAGTGTGTTGTGAAGCTTGGCTAATCAAGAACCATAAAGGAGCAAGCAATTATGTCAGCACTGACTTTGTTTGCGTATGCTCTACAAATGATTTTCAACTGGGACAGTGCAAAGCGATTGACAGGATAGATTCTGCAAAAATCTGTAGGTTCAGATCGCAAGTGAGTAATTGATCTGGGTTTAAATATGACATCAGACTCTTGTCCTGTGCCCTCACCTGTAGAAGGCGTGGGTCTCTGTGATGGCCCGGTACAGGCCGCTGGCTGCCCGGTTACTGATGAGCTTGAACAAAAGCACCACGCTGTCACTGGTGTCCTTGGTTACAGTCAGGTACACACTCTTCCCTGACTGGGTGGCAATCTGGATGATGGGATAGCTTATTCTAAGAAAAAAAAAAGAGAAGGAAGCGGTTATAAACTGTATCCTGTCAGTCACTTCCTCACAGAGTAAGACATGCAGTTCCCCAAAACAAAAGCATCTGAACTTGTGACTTGATATCTAATGAGGCTGTGACAAAAATCTTAACTTGTCTCTGCTGCATGTTCAAGAATTTTGCTAATGACATTAACCACAAGACACAAGTCTACAGTATATCATAAATGTATAATTGATGCACCATCAACTTTGAAGATACATGTCAAGTCAAGTTTATTTATATAGTCCTTTGTCACAAGCATGTCTCAGAGGACTTTACAGAGAATGTGTCTAGCTAGGTCTAACTAAACACAATCAATGGTGAACAAAGTTATGTAGGACAAACATAGCAAAAAAACACAGGTAGGCAAGGTCAGATTTAGCAAGACAAACAATCTACCTATTCTATATAGCCTAACCTAGGCCTACATAGGCCTATTAGTAGATGTATAGGGTGTGTATATACCTGTTGACTAAGCTGAAGTCCTCCTTGCAGACGGCGATGCCCTCAGGCCCAACCCCTATGGCCAGCCGCTGGCCTTCGGCGTCACGGGCCCAGTGCCACTCCACACCGTAGTGCTCCAGAGAGGAGATGAGCTGCAGGGCCTGGTACTCCACGGAGCCCTGGCTCAAACCCTCCAGGGCCTTGTGTCTGGAGATGATGCTGCAGGAGGAACACGGCCAAGGGGAGAGGAGGGGAGAGAGACAGACAATCGTTTCAGTTTATTCAGTTCTCTTTCTCAATCTGGAAACGGCATTGTATGACATGAGCCTTAGGAATACATGAAATAAGGTTAATCATACACAGGTTCTTATATCAAGGAGCACCCACTGAGACAGGTCTATTATATAAAGCAGACTGAGTGCAACAACACTGAACATTTTGGAGTGTGTTGTAACTGTCAAGCTTGAGCATACCCTCTGGCGTAAAGCCCTGATGTTAAATCACTACTATTCTGACAACTCTACTTATAAGATCAATGCTCAGGCAGCAGAGCTGGATATTTCCTTTTGCCAGTGAAGGCTGCTGAATTGTACAGACCATGAATTGGTAGGAGCTGCATGATGGGATTTCTATACCAGAGTAGGGAGATTGTTATTTACAATTCATGGACAGGAAAAGAAAAGTGTTGAGAAAAATGGCTGTTGGATCCACATCTGTGCACACACACACAGTGTTTGGAGGTGCAACAATGAACAGCAGTGCCTGCTGGCCCGATACAACACATAGAGGAGGGGTTTATTAATACAGTATAGCAGGTTTGGCAGATGGGGGATGATAATGTATAATTTAAGAGCCACAGCATTTGAGGAATAGAGGTCTCCCAGTGCCTCTTGCACCACAAACAAATGGCTCCAGAAAGCCACTCTGAAGGCAGCAGCAAGGAAATGGAGACACTGCAGTGATTCTTGAATAAATTCCCCAACAATGGTGGATGGGACAGGCAATTCTGTGGAGACCGTTTGTTGGAGATGGGAGTGAGAGAGGGGGAATTCGGTTTTGTGCTTGTTTGTCAACTCTTCTCTTCTGTGCCTCTGCCCAACATTTCAGCATAAATCATCTCTTCATCCCCTAATCTGACAAAAAATAAAAAATAAAAAAAACAGGCAAACAAATACTTATTTGTGAGCGGCTTTTGTGTTATTATGCTGTCCTGAAGTTCAGAGTGCTTACTGAACTGTACAAGTATCAGAGCTGTATTAACGCCAAAGTTCCCAGCTTCTGGCCACTAAAACTGTCAATTAGGTAAATTTTTTCCACATACATTTTTAGACAGTACAAGCTAAGTGAAGCAAATGGACTATCATCAAATATCCATGCTCTAACCACTTCAATATGACTGAATGATGTAGTGCTTTTTGACACCCCAGCAGCAACAATCAAGCTGTAATTAAAACTCATTAGTGCTTCTGCGGAGCCATGGCTCTCATTCAATGATGAGAATTTGATACATCACAGACATTATCCATCAGCACCAGTACCCATATTTTTAAACCAACAAAAGCAAACACTGGTATTAGCACGCTAATTAACAAAAACAAAAACATTCACCTCAATGAAAAACAAGCAAGAGGCCATCAATAAAAAAAGGAGGCCTATTACACTGTATTTCAGCATCTTTGCTAACAAGGCTGTTTTTTATCCATATTAGCTTGGTTGAGCTGGGTTGATTAGTGTTGTGCGTATCGAGTGTGTGATGAAAATGCCTGAGTGTAGCAGGGGTAAACAAAGCTGATGGCTGTGGCCTCACGACCCGGGACAAACACTGGAGTGGTTTGGCTTGGCCTTGCTCCCAAAGCTACCGCTGCCCCCTGTTCTCCCACTTCTTTCTCCATTACACTGTTCCCTCTCTCCCTTATCTCTTTCCACTCTGATGCCAAAGTTTTCCAAACTTGACTATTTAAAAGACCGTATATTTGTTTGTTCGGCACTTTCATAAATAGTTGTTGTTGTGCTTTCAGGTGATGTATTATTTACACAACCAAATTATTTGGACTATACAAATACAAGCCCATTGCTTGCTCAAGTGTTCCAGATTTAGGTTAATCTGAAGAGTCAATAATTTGCTCATCTCCCAGTTGCTGGTTTATCTGCTCAACTGCCTTAACAGTAGCCTAGTTTTCTCAGACTGCACATAGCAGTACAGGGAGTCATTTATCTGGGTTTAGTATTAACCAGTGGAGAACTATCTGCAGGTATCTGGATGGGACGCAAAGCCAGAATCAAAGCCAGAAATTTTACCAGCCAACGTGATAAACATTGTAGGCTACATTGTAGTCTTTGACTTTTCAATAGTGGATCTCTAATCCAGGATGGTTGGTAATCTCTGGAGTCCTCATTTGGGAGAGGACTGCCATTAAAATATCTTTTAGATTATTTTGCATGACTGATGGCATTAAGAAAGGGCTGTTGCCATATATTTCCTGTCAGTGTAACTGCTATTTAACACCAACTTCAATTCCCAGTTATATGACCAATGCAATGGGACCCATGTTCTCCGACTTGAAGACTTTGCAGCAGTGAAATTTCCACTTAGTCATCCAATGGCCAAACAGGTTTGGTTCAGAGTGAGAATAACATTCAAGATGAACAGTGGGAGGTTTTCTTTCTGTCAGAGGAACTCAGCAAGCACATGCTATCTGCTGTCCTGTCAGCTGCTCTGTTTGGCTGACGAGTGTGTGTGTGTGCGCTAGCTGTAAAACAGCCTGACACTGTGTCTGTGTGTGTGTGTCACTTTGGGTAAAGAAGATACACTGGCAAAAAACATGTATAAAAATAAAATAAATAAGTAAGATAAGTACTACCCAGTATAAAATGTATTTTCTGGTCTCTAGATTTTATTAAAATTCACTCAAGGTTGGACACCAGCTACTATTATATACCATTGTTGGCAGATTGCCATGACCCAGTATTGACTTTTCATCATGTCTTCATGGAGTGGACTCTTACCTCTCTTAGAGGTAACAATGGTGCGGAGCTTCAAAAAAGCTGACGCAAATAAAGGTTAACAGGTTTCTATGACGGTCAAATGGTCAGAGCAATTACGTAAGCATTTTTAAAGCAACTGCAAGACTAATGATATGGGACATGCAACAGTAAATACACAGGAGAAGAGGTTATGGTGGGATTCAAGCCTACATCAGTCCAAGTGCTTAAGATCCTCTTAATCTCCTGACACACCAATTAAATATTAGTGTATTTATGCTGGTACTAGGCCATGATTGATAAGTCATTATTGTAGTAACTCAGACCACATCTGTGTAGATTATGATAGTTTTATAATAATAATAATCCCAATTACATTTCCCTATCAGCCTGCACAGCCCGAGACTTTATCAAGGACGGATCGCTATCGCTTGATCAAATGAGAAACAGCATAATTGCGTTTTATCAGGGCGGATGTGTGGTTTAAAACCAGCTAATAAAACATGTCAAGGTTATCACCTTTAGTACAGGTGAGATGTGGTCCAAGATGGCCAAAATCTCACATTGGCCTAGAGGTAGAAAAAAAGTGAGCAAGGTATTGAACCCTTAATGCTCCAGCCAGTGCTACACTACAGGGCATCCCGTTCTGCTGTCTCCAAGAACTCATATGGGCAGGGAATTATGCGAGTGTGTGTGTTTATCTTGGAGGGCTATGCAAAAGGACAAATTCCAGTTACCTTGTGTAAACTGCTCAAATAACGCAATACTATTAGTAATGTCTCAAGTCAGTGCAAGGTTTTCACTACAGTTAGATTTAGAGAGAGCAAATGATCCCAGACCTGCACTTGGGGAGGCAAAACAATGAATACCTCTTCTGTTAGATGGTGTTAGATAGTGTTAGATAGTTTATGTATTCATAATTCAGTCTTGTTTATTGGCTAGAAAAAAAAAAACACATCAATTTTTGCTCCCCTTAAAACTAATGTTTGTCCTTTGAAAGATGCCGTACCTGTTGATAGTGGCAGGGCTGGGTTCCTCACCACACAGCTCTGAGTACCAGTACTTGGCTGTGTTTTGGTTGGTAGTCGCCGAACTCGGCTTGTGCCAGGAGCGAGCTCAGCTCCTCTGCTTGCTCCGAGCCCATGCGCAGGTGACCGCTGTGGAGGTCCTCCTTCACATGCATGAAGAAGAGTGTCTGGAGACAGGAAGGAGAATATGGAACAATGGTCAATGGGAAATCAAATAATGCTGTTGTTATCTAGAGAAAGGCTTTGGTGAACAGAATTTAGTTGAATTACACAAACCAGGCAACATATGTCTTCTCATCTAATCCAAGTGTGCTTTCTACCATTGTGTGCCATGTACCTCAAGCACGTTCCTATTTGAGATAGGGCCTATTTACAATCTGCAAATTACTTTTCCATGTGTGATGGGTGAGGCGCCAGGAGGTGGACAGTACACACAGGCTGGAGCAGGTGGTTGTCATAAGGCTAGGATTTCACCACAGACAGCAGTTGTGTGCGCGTGTGTGTGTGGCAGGAGAAAAAACAAACAAAAAAGCACCATTTGTTCGCTCACTTCTCTTCCTCTCACAAACACACACCAAAACAGACTCGCTTCTCTTTTAAGGGACACAAGCACTGAAGAGAAGAGAGAGAGAGAGAGAGAGAGAGAGAGAGAGAGAGAGAGAGAAGAGAGAGAGAGAGAGAGAGAGAGAGAGAGAGAGAGAGAGGAGAGAGAGAGAGAGAGAGAGAGAGAGAGAGAGAGAGAGAGAGAGAGAGAGAGAGAGAGAGAGAGAGAGAGAGAGAGAGAGAGAGAGAGAGAGAGAGAGGAGAGAGAGAGAGAGAGAGAGAGAGAGAGAGGTTAGGAGTGGATGGCAGTTTTTCCCCAGTGTATGAAGTAGTTTGACTTTTACCCTGGTGACTGACTGAACTCTTTGCAACCTCTTATCATTCAGAAGCTACATGTGTGTATGTACGATATATATATATATATATATATGGGTGCGTGAGTCTGTATGTGTTTGAAGACATATTTGTAAGACAGCAGTAGGGGTTTGTGCACATGTGAGAACAGTAGCAGTGTGCATCTATTGGGGCAACAGATCCTGCCTCTATATGACTACTTATTCGTGACCCCTGCCGTGTGCTGTCAAGCGATAAGGCCCACAGTGTCGCAACATGGAGGGGGTCTGTGTGTGATAATGGCACTTAGGCTGAGTGATAATGGCCAGACCTCTGTCTGCGTTTCTCGCTCCATGGCTCATTGTCAAAAATGCTGTTCAATAACCCCATAATCAATGCAATACACCCATGTAAAGTCACCACTAATCTTGTTCTGCCTGACAAAGGGGACTTTTATCAAACCACACTCCTTGTTCAAAATGCTTGTTTTGGTGCCCAAGATGAGGTGGGGATTAGGCTTGTTTGTCTGGTGACGGTAGAAAACAGTTAAAGATCAATGCTAGTCAAAAACAACAAACGTCATTGTTCGGCCTGAGCGATTAGGTTAGGACATTGGGCTCTGGTGCAGCCAACGAAAACAACAAAATTCTCTCAAGAAATAAGTCATGGCAGGTCCTTTCCATTGTTTTGACCAGAGGATCTGAGGAATTCTTTCCTTCTTGCTAACAGCAGGAGACAAGACGTCAAAAGGAGTAACATCCTGATTGAATCAATCCTAACATCATGAACGATGCTGAACCGAGGTAACCTAAACCTACCATTGCTTGGTATGTCTTTTCAGATCTAAATAGATATGGGAAAACAAGGAATTGAACAATACAGAGTGCTACTTGTATCCTAGTACACTCCCATATACATAGATGTGGGATGTAAGGTGATATGAAGAATGAGGTTTGCAGTTCATTAAACAATGACTGTAAGGAGGACAGCGGGTTCTCTCTTTGTAACCTATGGCACAGTAACTATAAGAAGATTGTAAGGCATCAGCCTGCTCCCCATCACCTGCTACTGTAACACAGTACCACAAACCGGTTAGGCAGCTCTCCACTGGACAATGCTGTTTGGTTAACTCTTCTTTCCTTTGCTATCATAGTCTCTTTTGTCCCCATGTCTCCTTCTGAAGATTTATTTTTCCCCTCTTTTGCGCCAGAGCTTCATACCCCAATTTCTGTCCTCTCTCCCTTCTACGCTCCTGCACTCCCTACAGGCATGTAGTTGTGCTCAGATAGTTGTGCTCAGATGAGAGCCAGTCAGCTGCAGAGGGGCAACTCCCTAGTTTTTCCCCTCTTCACACATAACATAGATAGCAAACACAGCTGTCGCCATACATGTAGTGACCTAATGTAACCCCACCATCACTCACTGTATAGTCCATAGGCATGGGCCTCACTTATACCAATGAAAAAATTGACTTTTAGCATCTAGTATTGAAAGGAGGTCTAGCCAGAGAGCCATTTAATGTGTAAACAACAGGAATATGGCTTTGAATCTTGCTTTGGCCCACTACATCCAGATGTGGCAGACTAAAAGCAGACTAAGCCAGATTCTTGTCTATTATTTGTGCTGAAAAACTCCCTTGGGCTATAGCTCTCTTTGAAGGCAGATGTGAAGAGAGATTTTTCGTTTGTGCAAATCAGGTCATTGTGACTTAGGGGTATTTGAGGGGGGTGGGAGGGACACTTTGGCTCACAGGCGGGATAAGGTAGCACTTATCCCCCCTTTGTTAAATTTATATAAACCCATTGTGTTTTGTTTATATAGAATCTACATCTTCCTGTGATGTCTTGTGGGTATTACAGGGGGCATGGGAACAAGCTGGGGGTTGCATTTCCTCTGTCATCTTGCGGGAGTGGAAACCAGGCTCTTGAGGGAGTAGCACACACCAGGTGGCACAACACTCACACACGTGTGTACTGTAACCGCCGCAATATGCAACAACACCGACACACCTCATCCAAGAGAAACAGGCACTGCACTTCATAAGAGCAACAGAAGCAGCAAAAGCAGCTGTGAGCCACTTAAAACAAAGAAAGTCTACACCACCCCTGATAAAGCCAGACCATAACAACAGAAGCCCCATAGCTGGCTAGCCTCAGTCATAACAAACAGCGCTTTGATATGGTGTCAAACATCCCATTCCCCCCTACACACACACACACAAACACGGTGCTCTATTGTGTCAGGCCCAGCAGGCGTCATGTGACGGAGCGCTGCTAGTTAGCTACCTGCCTGACACAAACAATAGGCCCCAACCTGTCTGGAAGGTTACCACAGGGCGCCGGCTAGGGGTAACTATAGGGCACGCTGCAAAGGTTACTCTAGTTCAGGTGGGGATTTAATAAGGTTAATGTAGGTCACTGTGCCATTGAGCAAGGCATGTAATCCGTTCAAAGCTTCTAAAAGCACATCTTCCAGCCTGTCATGAGCTTGGGTATTGTGACACTATGATGGCAAACTCAACACGTGGTCACACTTGTGCAGAAAAATAATGAGCTCAACATTAGTGCCACATCACTAAACCATCGGACACAATATGGACAGTGAATGTTGCCGGCAGCCACTGGTCTGCCGAGCGTGACATCTGACCCGTGCACTCCCTGCTCCACGGTGTTCACACGTGTGTAAACGGACGTGTGTGTTTAGCTAGGTTCCAGCCTAAATGCCAATCATCATTTGGGAGAACGGACTTCTAATAAGCCTTTCAATAGAATAGGCCACAATTGTACGTAGAGGTTACAAGTGGTCACAGGCCAGCACTGGGGATAACTGCAGTTCACAGGCCTACTGACAGCTCCCCTGCCTCAATGCCCCAAGGCTGGAATGAGAGGCATCGGCTCTGCACTCTGCCATGCCCCACTTTAACATGACTAATATTGCTATACACAGCTGTTCCACAATCAAAAAGGTAACTTCTCCAACACCAGCTGCGGAGTGAGCAAACACTGAGCTAGCATTGAAAGCTTATCTCAGTAACTCTCCTGCTTGATAACAACTGCTATGAGCAACCGCAAGAGTAAAGAGGAGAAAGTAATGAACTGCACACATGACCTCAAACACAGTACGGTTATTCTTTCAGCTGTTTACTTCTTTAAAGCCCTAGTCATGAGTCTTTCCAGTCAGACAGCTAACCCAGGATTAGGATACCCAGGTGGTGTGATGCCCCCTCTGCACCTGTCAAGGTCCATCCTAAACCCTGCTGGGAAAATAAAAAGAGCATGGGAGAAGCACAGCAGTGTACAAAACCAGGAACAATCACTCACGACGTGGCCCTTTGAGACCGATTGGTTGAGATGGTCTTGCACAGACGATAAATCTCAAAAAGCCCAGCCCCAATTCTTTGTGTGTTCGCCTTTTCGAAATGTTTCCTGAGCGGGTGAAGCTTCTGAAAGGATGTGACAAGCCTTAGGAAGACTGCCAGGAAAGCGATTCCCTCTCCCTTTACAGATGGGAAGTGACTGGATAGGTCTGGACATACTTTCTCAAAAGATGTTATTCTTTTCCGAACCCATCAGGTTTACAAAAGGTGACAAGACAAGGGACAACAACGGATAAACAAGCACCATGCGCAGCCAACTGGACATGTTGGCATCTTGAGGCATGAAGGCAGCCATCGCCCATGACATGAGTTCTATGCTACAATTTCTATCATGCTAATAAGAAGAGAGGGCAGATGGGTGAAAAGGCTTTGCAGTTGCGTGATGTAGGGAGCGTAAGCCGGTGTGCATGTCAGCTTCTCAAGACAGTGACTTGGCCGGACATATTCACAGAACCTGTACCTAAATCTGTCGGCTGCTAGGAGGGGAAGATGCCAGGCTGCATCAGGCTCACACTCCAGGAGGCGTTATCAGCGGACAGACCTCCCCTCTGGATGCATCAGCCCATTTGCTTCACCATGTGAGAGTAGCAACACACATTACCAGTCAGCCACATTCGCACATACACCATTAGGGAGGCACCCGCAAACTGTACTTAAAACACCGCATCCATCGTCAATGCCCCCTAACTGACATACCAGATAGACAGACTGAACACTAGGGAGTCTGTCCTGGGACCACAGCCTCCTGTCCTAGTTTACTGTATTATACTCTATCCGCCTCATCATTCCTTTCTCCTTCGTAGAGATAACCCACAATCAAAGTCTTAAGAGGCTTAGTCATTTACAGTCGTAATACCCCCACCCCGGTGAATGCCTTCAGAGCGCAGTGAGAAATGAGTGCGCTTCAAATAGGTGGTTGTGGTTGTGGGGGTGGGAGAGGTCATCTGGTGTGCTGCGGGAATGTTTGAACACTTGATTGCATGGCTGGAATAATTCAATTAAAGCAGGCCTGAACCCTGAGAGAGAAAGTCTGGAAATGGGTCACTGGCAGCACAGCTGAGTTAGGGGGGGCGGGGGTGAGACAAGTTGAGTTGATTTCACCTGATTTCCTTCACCCACTCTTCGAAGCATTACATTAAAAAACACCAGTCTCTCCTAAAGCCCAGTGTTTGTGGATTTTCAAAACAACTCATCGCTGACAAATCTAAATGTTAAGAAAGCATTTGGCACACAATTTTCATAGCAGATTAAAAGCAATTTTCTATTCCCATGTGGTGCCAGAGCAATAAAAGCACTGGGTAACTTTTTTTCTTCAAGTATCCAGTGGCTTATTACAAAGTCAACGAAGCTCATCTCCTCGTTGGTCCTCCCATCTATAAAACCATTGTTTCATTTTAGTGTTTTCTGCCCTAACCAAGAGTGTATTACCCACGTAGGTCGCAGAATGTCAGCCAGTTCTCCACACAGAAGAACAAAAAGTCCCTACTAGCTGAAACCCAACACCTCTGCCTAGCGACTGCACCTCATCCAGCCAATCACCAGTAGAGTTTCAGACCTCATCGGTTGGGCTCTCAACAATGCGGTTTGTAAGTTAGTCAAATAACATTGCCAGGAGCTGTGTTCGAAGGGGTTACTGGCTGTCAATGAACTCTAGTAAACTCTGCTCACTCTCTTATCCCCAAGCCTGGGTTGAATGGAAAGTTGGAAACTAATACTCTTTCCAGCCAAACAAGAGTGTTAATCACACAATTATGCAGAAAGTAGCGATAAAATAATCCCAAACACTAAATAAAACAAAAAAACCCTTAGCTCTGTGCTGATTTCAACTGACTAAGAGCCATATAGCAATGAAACAAAGAAGCTGTTTGTATGCTAAATGCCTTGGGTTACAGGCTGGTGCGCAGTACTGGATGGTAAAACAGTGATTAAAGCCAAATACCAACCCTGGGTTGAGACACTAAACCAAAATAACAAATTCCAGCTATCATTCTTGGGCGAGGGCTAATGTTATGGCTCCAAACAGGAGAAACTGGGGCTGGGTTACTAGAGTGCGCATAACAGAGTTGGTAAGACAAACCAGGGGAGAAGGAAAAATCATAGGGAAAATGAAAACAACTTTTAATTCCCGACTGTGAGGCTTGCTGATATAAACTTAAAAATAGAAGATTACCCTGCTAGTTCAAAGTTATTTAGGCGATGAGATGAATTGTGTTTTTGTATACTTGAAGACCCACAAGCATTTGTATGTGATCTCCAGTTTGATCTTCTCCTGCAGCCTGCGTCAATAAGTTGCAAATGGTAACAGTTATGTGACCTGAATAAATTACCTGTGGGTACTCAAGTCTTTTTGCAGGACATTCAGTTGTAGAGGCAATGTATGAACTCTGCCACGGTATCTCAAGGTGATACTGCTCTCATCCCAGTTTTTGGGGATGAACTGATGGAAATTAAAACTGCAATTTCCATGTAGAACAAAGCTGAACCATGCAGAATATAAGACGGGGTCAAGTTAGTCCTCTTTCTTCGTGCATGGTTAATTTCCAACCCAATTTTGCTCTAGATGTGCAAGGATTCCTCTTTAGTTAAAACTCATTTGGCTTTTGGCTGGCTTTAGAGAAAGGCTTAGCCCCAAAGGGGGGAAACGGGTTAAGAATCAGGACCTCTAATAAAGCCTGTGCTAATAGCCATGTCCTTCGTGGCTATCCCACATTACCCTGATCAGAATGCTAAACGCAAGGCTAATGAAGGGGAAACATTCGCATATTTAAAAAACATGGGCAAGGAACACCCCCTGGCAAGTGGTGTTTAATGATGCAGAGAACATACTGTGGGGCCTTTGGGTCAATTACTCCTAAACCAATCAAAAGCGTGTTCATCTTCGATTCAGCGTCTCCTAGCCAATCAGTAACAACACATCACTTGGCATGTCATGGAAAAACAGATGAATACAAATCAGAAGTTCTTTGAGCAAGGATGTTGTTGAGAGCTGCTTTTCTATTCCATTGGCATGAAATAAGAAAATGCTGAAGCCAAGAATCTGGGCTGCTGGAAGCTTCTTTCAGTGCACACCAACTCCATCTCAACCCACTGGAAGGTTTGAAGGGCCCTGCTTTGGTCTTTGTTCAAAATAGCACTTCAGGTGTCCAAAATAGAAATGGAGAGATAAGAGGAAGCCACCCCAATATCCAACTTTATGCATTAGGAAAGACTGCCATATTTTTTTTTTTATTGTGTTTTTTTTTTGTTTTTTTTTTAAAGCAAGCCGGGAAATGCCAGATTTAAAAAAAAAAAAAAAAAGGGCCAGGAGACAAGGGGAATCTCAAAGCAATGAGATTAAAGAAAAAAAGGTTTTTGATGCAGGGGACAGAGCTGCCAACGTATCAGGCTGAATTGAGCCCATGCAACCCAAAAAGAGAGATGGCCTGCACTTTCATGGAAAGCTTTCTGAGGGTGCCTGTATTGGGAAGAATTACCAAAGGTTATACAGGGATTGCATTATTAATCATAGGAGGTTAAATCCTCCTACAGCACAGTTTCCTGCGAGCAGCCACTGCTCATTTTGGGATTGACGCCTATTCTATAATTACCCAGAAAATATGGATGCACGCCTGGATAGTAAACAGACACATTTTCCGGCTCTTTGATAAAACCTATAAACTTGCAGTCTGCCAAAGGTGCCAGCCAGCACCCTCCAAAGAGGAAAATACATTAGCACAAAGCATCCAAATATTCAGCTGTGTGTGCGCACACTCCATTGACCTGGCGGGCTTTACGTGGCCAGAGGCAGCAGAGTACACAGCAGCTTATATAAGCAGCTTGCTGAGCTCTGTGTGCGCTCAGTCCACTGTAGGTTATGTAATAAGGCCTATAAGAAGGGTGGAGAGACAGAGGGGCCCACCCCTCAGCTGAGCAGAGAGTTAACAGTGCCAAGGAACCCCTTTCGCCGCCTGCCCTCTGTGTGTGTCAATATCCTGCTGAGAACATTTCACACCAACTTGCATACATCATTACGTACTTTGCAGTCTGTGTGGTTATAGGGCGGGTGTGTGTGTAGTGGCTATAGGTGGGTGTCAATAACTGGTTAATTCCTTCACCGACTGACATCCCCCTTAAAACACTCACTTGCCAAGAACAGTCTGTTCCTTATGGGTCTGTGTGTGAGAACTTTTTGGAGGGCCAGATATGCAGTGGTTGTCTTAGGCAACACTGACAGTGCAGTGCTTGTATGAGACGAGCTGACAGATTCTAAATAGAGAAAACACATGCAGCATGGCAGATATGGGAAAGAAATGAACCTCCTGGAGTGCATCTTGGACACGCATCCCAGAACTTTTTAGGAAGATGTTCCCCCCGCAGTGAAATTGGCATTCGTGTGTGACAGAAAATGTTTGTAATAGACGAAGGCTGTCTGTGTCATGTGCTTCAGAGTAAGTGTGCCGGCTTGCATGCCTGCCTGCCTGCCTGCCTGGGAGCATGTTTGCAGTCAGTACATGACGTGTAGAGGCCGCGGTAGCCTAAGTAGGGCAAAGGTGACAGCACAAAGAGTTAGGGAAAGGGGAGCCTGCCGGGTTGCCGTAGTGCCAGCCACGTCATTCTGAAACAAAGACTTTTTTTTCTCCCCACTAGTGGGACACAGGCGTCTGGTCAGCACTGGGTCACAAAAAAAACAGTGTCAGAAAGAATAACGAGAGCAGATTCTTATTATGAAAACTCATCCTCCATCTGTGTCATTATGTCATTATGTGGACATTTCACCCTTTCATTACTAATACAAAACAGGAAAGAAAAAGCTGCAAGCACAAATAAGAGCTACCCTTGTATTTTCAAGACGGGTGAAAAAAAATAAAAAAAATAAACTCTTCACTGCCTGTGACGAGAAAAAGATATACATGACATTCATCCAGAGAAAAGTCATTACTTTGACCCTTGAAGAGGCAATATAAATTTCACAGCGCTATGTGTTGGTTCCCAAAATTCCACTGCTGGGCACTGTCAACATTTGGCCCTCCTCTCTCAAATGGATGCCAGTCTTAGCTCCCCCACCACTTAAATGATATTACATCTGAGCAGATGGATGAACGGGATGAATGCCGCGCCAAAATTAAACTTGTGAGTTGACAGCACGGTGGCTTGTATCATGTGTGGCTTTTTATTAGCAACAACCCCACATCCCCGTGCCTGCCATCTCACATCTTTATCTCACCTTTTTCACAACCCCATGACCCACCCACCCCCTCCGATGCCAGCCATCTGTTGATGACCCCTGCTAATCTAGTGGAGGTCACAGCGCTGGCAGCCAAGTGCACTAAAGCTCTGTCACCCTGTCGCCTTTCTCCACTTTCCTCGGCAAAGACGACCAAAAGAGGGCCAGGGTGGGGAGGAGAGGGGACAAAGAGTGGGAATGAGATGGATGGAGAGAAAGTGTGAGGGAGGAATGAGGGCACTTCAATCCAATAGCAGTAAAAAGATGGTAAGACAGAAAAAATAAGTTGAAACCTCTAAACACTTTGGCTGTGAATCTTTTCAAAAGTCATGCCAATAAAGCACATTGGACGGAGGAAGAAGGGAGCAAGTGAGCGAGCAAGCGAGAAACAGCTGAAGGTTAGAGAGTGGGTGAACGGGAAAGCAACTGAGAGCATGCTGGAATGCCAGACAGACAAATCCTGGCCAAGGCAGATACATCTCAGTTTAATGAACAGCTCTAAGTGGCATGCTGTGTGTGAGAGAGGGGGCGAGAGCAGTGTAGAGCGGAGCTTAAGAAGACATCCGACAGATTTCCCCTCAAAGCGTGCCCTCATATGCCTCCCCTCCCTTCTCCTCCCCTTCTGTGGCTCCAGGCCCGCAGTATCAAACCCTCGTGGCACCGCCTGGGGTGGATACAACCATCCGATGATATTACACCGGATACTGTGTGTAAAGCAGTTTTTTTCGGACAGGTTCTGAGGGCTGCAAATGCACTCGCTATTTATAACTTCAAACGACAAGGGGCTGGGGAATACTGAGTCAGGATCCAGACTTGTCAAGGCGCGTTACCTTGTTCTGACTGGAGGGTTTTTATTTTAAGAATCCGGTGAAGAAGAGACGGTTGGGGGGGGGGGGGGGGTTTGACTCTAAAGATGTAATTTGCTATATCAAGTATTTATCATTGGCTATTGTCTAAAACAAGATTATGAAGGAAAAGAAAACTAGCATATTTTTAATCACTTTGCGATTAAAGAAAGTGCCTTTTTATGGCTGTGAAAATACTATACTGTACAAAGTCCACATGAGGTTCAAATGCCCACAAAATGAAGCTATCAAAAATACTGTGGAAAACTAACTCCATAACAATGACTCATAACCTTAACATAGAATAGGGATAGAATGAAAACAAAAAAAAACAGTGAGCAAAAAAACCCCTCAGCTAACCTCATCGTACAATTTCCAAACAGCATCTGCAAAAAAGTCAAGCTGTTGGACATGCTTTTGTTCAGACAAAAACGGTAAAAAACAATAGAAACAAAAAAAGCACAACAAAAGTTATTTTGACCACCAGGCCAGAGTTGAATGGGTGCAGCGGGGGAGGTCGAGCTGGCTGGCCTCGGAGGGCAGGCTGTCGCTGGCTACAGAGGGGACAGACAGGGACCCTGGGGGCAGGCGCAGAGCAGCACACAGCCCTCAAGCCGCCGGATCACATTTCCTGCCTAGCGCTCCACCAAAATGACCTATAGTAACCCCGGCAGGGCTTGAGGAAGAGGTTACTACAGGGCATTCCACTGTACTGGAAACAAAACGCTTATATTAAGAATGGCTTTGGTTTTGCTTTTCCAGCCCCTGCTCCTCTCTGCATGCGACTTGCAATCATAAGAGCACACAAACGGCTGACAATGGGATGTAAATTGTCACACAAGAATATTTTAATGATGAGCACAAACTAGATTTAATTTCCCTCTTGAACTTATTCCACAGAAAGGTGACAAGATGATGTGTGGATACTTGGTATAGTGTGCGTCATACAGGAAACGTATTAAACTTTCACATCTGTATGTACGCCTGTGAGCAAATGAGATGAGTGTCATGTGGATGATCATACCGAACATACATGATGTGGCGGATCCGTGTGCATATCTATTTATGTACCATGCAAGTTGACAAACATACCTCGTCTGTTCCTGCAGAATGAGATGGGGCTCCACGAAGAACTTGACTCGCAGCCTCAGCCGACATGGGGTCACGTTATCCATCTGCTGGCAGATGCGATTCCTCAGATTGAGCCACAGGTTTTCCCCTTTGCTGCCTGAGAATTGCAGTCCAAAGTAGTCCACTTCAATTATGCCCAACTTTCTACAAACCTGGAAAGAGATGAAAGAAGTCAGGCAGGTCACGGAAGCAGGTTTTTGACAAAGCAATCCAAAAAGGGATCCCAAAACCCAGTGGACATCTTTTGCATACTGATAAGTATTTTGGACATTATAAAAGCTTTATAGTTTATTTAAGGCAGCATGCTTATGGCAGTGGGGTGGCATAATGAGTAGGGGGGCCACCGCTCAACCGGAGAACCCGGGTTCAACACCCTGTGTAAGCAAGCATCTGCAAGGCTGAAATGTCCTTGAGCAAGATATGGAATCCATACCAGCTCCAGAGGCTCTGACCTGCCTGTGGATGGGGGGCAGGCAACAACACAATTTCCGTATGGGGATCAATAAAGTATCACATTATTATTTGGAAGCTGAGGGAAAAAGAGTGTGTGTTTGTCACTTTGTTCAAAATGATTTTTTCAACCCCATTGCTACTCACGCCGGTAAAACACATCAATATTCTGTTCATAAAGCCCAAGATAGGGTGGAAATAAAATCGGAGCTTCTCCCGGGGTAAAGGAGCTCATCAAAGCCGCATCCCACGCCCCCTCCACGGCGCGGCCATAGGGTTATTACATAACTCCTAGTCAACGTCCACAGGGAGGCCGGAGGCTGGGATAAAACCCATTCAGACCCACGGCGAGTTGGGAGTAGGCTATGCATACGAAATAGTTGTGTATAGATTTCATTAGTGGAAAACACCCCGGGCTAGTCTTGAAAAGTTTGCATATACTGTGCATGCCAAAACAAAATGGGTGAATATAGTAATCAACTTAGTTCAAACTCATGTTGCAGTTTATCGAGTTGAGCAGAAACTGTGACTACTTGCAAAGGGAGACGAATGAACTAAAGTAACCTCGACAAAGCCATCTGCCTCCTACAATGTATAGGTAGGAATCACCACCGCAAAATCATTCGGGCAGTTTTTTATCAATTTAGCAAAGTTCCCTGCATGCATGTCGACTACGATTTGACATTTTTCACAGGTTTCACTGTTACAAGAAAATGTGTCATTTTTGTCTGAATGTTTCGCGCGATTGAACATTTTGTTTCCTGTGCCTCTGTGAACAAAGCCGATGTATCGATAGTTTTTTTTTTTTTGCCATGCATGTTTACAGATGAAGTTCACAACGGATGCAAACACGGGCAGTGAATGCAACTTGATAAATTATTCCTCATCGGACAACACCTGAGCTCAATCACTCAATCTTTTCAGCAATCAGGGTGTCCGTGTCAGAAAGCGAGCGCGAGCCAATCCATATTAAGTTTAGTTGTGGAGATGTCAAAGTTTCGCATGATAACAAAAGCACCGCTGTCCTGTCTGGGCATGACAATACGTTTTAAAAAGGCACCAAATCAACAAAACGTGATGTGTATTCCACCACACCACATCCTACCTTATTCAGACAGTCTTCACCATTCGCCTTCGCATCAACTTCCACTTCCATCACCACCGAATCCGGACGAGTAACGTGGCAAAGCATTTTGGCTGTGTATTCTTTTAATCTTTGGTGTACCACTCTTTAAAAATAATAAAACAAATCTCGTTAGTCTTCTTTAAACCCCCCCTACATCCAGCCTTCTTCACTTTCTTAGCCCTCTCACTCCGTGTGGCGAAACAGCAGCCACCAGCTGTAGGCTATATCAATGAAATGCTGTGCAAAGCACCGCCTACTTAGAGGTATCCAATCACGGCCAGCTTAACATAGTCGTCGAAAAATCTGAGCCAATCACGAGTCCTGTTCCATGCAGACCCAGCTCCAGCTCACCTCCCGTGCCTGGACGTGTGAGGAGTTCACGGCGCCCTCATCTGGCCCGCCTGTTGCATGGACCTGAAATGGTCCTCAACTCACCTGCCCGGAATGAATCAGACATTTCAACCAACTTCAGCAGACGTTGGAGGGAGTTTAATGGTGTGTGTATACGGTCTGTGTGTGAATTATGTATGGGAATGCAGGTCAGAAATAGCTGTGGTAACGGGAAAGGATTCCGCCATGGCACTCTCTGTCCAAAGCATTATGAATTTTTAATGCTGGCAGTTCCATTGTTGTGTTGCCAACTCGACTCCACTTTTCCATACCTATTTCTGCTACAGTAGTCAGTGCACCGACCTTAATGTACCATGTTGCTTTTCTCAAGTTCAATAACATTATCACTTGATCATGGCAGCTGTGATCAAGGTATAAGTGAATTTATCGTCTTCACTGTTGACATTAATTGCAATCAATTCATAATGAGATTGCTGTGATCAGATGTGTTTAGGCTAGTGGCCAGTCATCTGCACACATTCATCAAAGCCTCTGACTTCAGTCTAAATCTTTTCAAGTTTTAAAATGCAGTCTGGCTGCAGCTTGGGAGCTTCTCTTATGTCTACCTTAATGATAACAAGTAAGAGATGTTTCCTTCCCTGACATATAGAGCGCCATTTAATAATTCAGTATGTTACTCAGGCCTATTTCTTCCAGAATATCTAGCCTTTTTATTTTTGATATTTAGCACCTCTTCTATGTTAAAGGGCTGTAATTTTCACTAAGGGAGGCATTTATGAAGTCTAAGTTATGTTGATTTCAAAAGTAAAAATTGTATCCATGGCTTCTTCAGAAGACACAGCAAAAAATTGCAGGCAGACACACACACACACACACACACACACACACACACGCACACACACGCACGCACAAGGCATGGTGTTCAGCCAGCCTCTGTGTTTGTCTGCCAGGGGACATCTTAGAGGAGAGGCAGTGTGAATCTCCATACTGTGCTATTCTCCAGGCACTGCACTCCCGACGTAGCAGCAGTGATTCACATACAACGGGGCCCAGAGCCGGCTCCTGAACACATGCCTAGTTATTCTCTTTGAGCATGGACATTGTGAGATGAGATTTTATTTTACATACTGTATATGTGAAGATGCATTGTGTTCAGTGTGTTTGTCTGTAGATGTCTTCACAGCTGGTTTACATAGAACCATAACACAAAAAAACACAATGCTCAGAGGGACCATGCCACAAAAAATGATTCACTGACTTGGATTTAAATGAAGTAACTTTACAGACAGGCCTTGTTTTTGTCACCCACAGTGAAATAAGGGACAGGCGATGGATTGGTGTCTGTTTGTCTATTTATCCAAACTGGTCTGATTTTTTGATTAAACTTCTGGGAATGATACAGTACATTGCCACTGAGTTCCAGCATTTACAAATTACACTGGTTGTCCCAATGGGGGCACTACGCCCGTCCATCACATGGAATATCTCAAACACCAGAGGTCTGATTTTCACAAAACTGATGCATCTTGCCAATGCACTGAGCCCCAGCTCCTACACAACTATCCCAGTCCCACACAATAAATAAGTGGAGGGTGACTTATTTATCACTGTTTGGCTCAAAGGGTGACTGCATCATTCATGGGCTAAGACATGTTTACTGTTGTTAACGATGGAGGAGAAACTGTTTTTTATTGTGGCACGAGGGCATAAAATCCATACCATTAAACCAGGCTCAGTATGTACAATTACATGTAATTGATTTAAAAAGATATGATATGTATGTTTTGTTAATGATGTGGAATCATTCCAGTGACCTTCCTTCTGTCCCAAAGACATGGCCTCCACCATACACACACACACACACGCACACACACACACTCCCCCTTTCAGCTGATAAAATCTGTAGAGTCAGTTTTTGCATGTGTATGCGCGTGTGGGGGTGTGTGTGATAAGGTCAGCCAGTCTGGAGTCGGCAGTGACTGGTGTCCTTTAGCCCTGAGGTGATGTAAGAAGGTGTACTGTGAGTGAACACAGGGGGCTGCGGTATGAGCAGCCGTACTTAACCATAAATGGGAAAGTAGGGAAGATAGTGAGTGACCTAACGCTCACTGTCTCTGTGGGACACTATACAGTGACAAACACACATGTACAGCCACACACATGTACACACACCTACACACACACATGCAGACACACACGCATGTACACACACATTCTCAACACACCACACAAAGCACCTGCAGGCACACACCTGGTAGTGGTGTGTGTAGTATGTCTCTGTCTTTGTCTCTTTGTGACTCTCTCTCTCTCTCTCTCTCTCTCTCTCTCTCTCTCACAGCCCCCCACTACCCCGCACACAACACAACCTGTGACACACTGAAAAGCACCAAATAAAGTTTGCGGCCACTATAAAGGGAAGGTAAGAAGCAAGGGGACACACAGTGGTGTTATCACCATTTGTGTACATATACTACAGCAATGATGCCTAAATTATGGATACACTGCAGCTGTGTCCAGATGCTCACATACTGTGGTGATCCGATATTAGTAAACAGACATAAGTTTAATTAAATTAATAAAAATTAATTTGAAAACTAATAATTACAGCAATATAACAATAACAACACAAAGAAGAAAAAGTGGAAAGGGTGATTAGGCAAAAATGGGCATTTGGGCCATTTGACACAAGATAGAGACAACATTTATCTACCAAGATTCCCCTTTTGCACATCTAACTCATTACTGTGGGTAGGGCATCTTTTTTAAATCATCTTTGGACTCTTGTATAAACACAGACCGTTTGTAGACTTCTAGTTTGGGGCTAGGTATGACATCATGCAATGAGACATCACTTCCCTCTGAGGCAAGTCACCACTGACTCGATTGGAGCGTGAACACATAGCCATGCAGGGGTTTCTGTGTGTGTGTGTGTGTGTGTGTGTGCAAGCGGGCACATGACATCACAGCGTCATCACTGCCCATCTCCATAGCCGAAGCTGTGCCTCTTGAAGCAGAGATTATGTCAGAAAGTGCCATGCTAGCAGAGCTGCTGCTGCTGTTGTGGTTGTGGTAGCCTTGGTTACGTTCCTTCATTCACTTCAGCACGTCTCTCGTAAGCAGAAGGAAGAGCAGTAGTGGCTAGGTCAACTATGAGGAAAGGCCAGAGGGTGAGCGGCTCCTCCGACTTTGAGGAGAAGCAGCGGCCGCGGTTAAAGGACGCAGATTCTAAAGATGGATGCTCACTAGATGGATGTTCATCAGACGAAGATACAGCGGCCAACTCGGACGTGGAGGCAGAATGTGCGATGAAGAGAAGCCAAAGGTTCAGCAGCTCTTTCGGCTTTGGAGAGGAGCAACAGCCACAGTCAAAGAGTGAGGACAGAGCAGATGGACAAACTCCAAAGGACTGCAACGGAGTACCTGTCACACAGCTGGTGGAGTCAGAGTTAGTGGCAGAATGCATATGTTTGGAGAAACAGGACACTTTTTGTGGGACAAATCGACCTCCAAGGCCAGGTGTATTCAGACCTCAAGACCTGTGGCTGTCAATGACAAGGTGTCTCTCCCTCCGGTGGCCTCCCTGTCTGTCTCTTAGCAGACAAAGCGATAGAAAAGTAGCCTACCAAGAGGACCTTGACCAATCAGAGGACACACAGTCATCTGACAGCTCAGAATCAACCAATGGGAGCTCTACAAGCACATCTACCTCGGAGAAAAGAGATGTGGCACTGGTGGAAAACAAGGAAGAGGAAGTCAGAAGCAGACTGGATAATAACGGTCAACCCCCTGGCCGAGTGGTTTCTCGTTCCTCACCCAGGTTGCCAAGAGCCAGACAAGCTTCAGACTCAGCATTGGCTTCAATGAGCTTGGAAAAAGAAATGTTCCTGAGGATTGAGCTGGTAGATATGGGAGAGGAGAGCGGTGATCTGCGCTACCGGGCAGATTGGAGGCTGTCAGAGAGGACCAAGGAGCTGGCACAGGGAGTCTGGCTCTCACAGAGCCAAAATCTGATAGATTGACCTATTAAGTTAGAGGTTTGGTTGTTTATGATGGGGGGTTAGGGTCTTTGTATTATTCACCAATCAAGTTAGATTATCAGATGATTATCATCTAATCTCATTGGAGTTTGAGTGATTGTTATTGTATTAGAAATGGCCTAGATTTCAACAAACAACCAGTAAGATTGGTTTTGCATGATATGGCTATGAGTAGTTTTCTTTTATATCAGTAAACCGCTGTGTGTGTGCTGCTGATACAAACTGAAAAGCAGAGACTGTGGCTAACCGATTAGAAATGCTATTTTCAGAAACAAGCACAGTTACTGTTAATCTTAAGTTTTCTGCCTTTCTAGGTCTTTCAGAGAAAATCTCATCCATGGCTGGTTCCATGTGTGGAAGGCAAGGGAGACTCAATAGAATATGTTATGTATTTATGAATAAAAGGCTTTTATGAGAATTTATACTGTAAAAATATAGAGATATACTGCATATAGTGATGCTGGGAAGTGGAAAGGTCAGGTACATACCATGCTGGTCATACCATACTCACATTTCCCAGCAAAACAAAGTCAATGTAAAAGGTTCTTAGAACTTTTTTTTGTTTCTGATGGCATGTCTGTACCGTACGCATTGTCACAAGCGTGTTTGATTTCTACTGCTCAATACAGATTTACAAAATCTGCAAAATAGGAAGATTTACAGTCATTTCACACCAACACGATACAAGAAAATAAATATTTTGGTGCATGGACAATAAGAAAATTCCACATAGACAACAGTTCAGAATTTCCAAATGAAAGTTTCATGGTCAGTGTGTGCCAGCAGTCATCAGTATATCCCGCTGACTTTTTTATTTATCTGGCGATTTTAATTTAAAAATAGCTTTTAATTCCAGACAGCATTTTTAATGCCTTGGCTTATGTAAATGAGAACATGATGGGAATTATTTAAATGTAGCTTAAATTGTCTATCAGAATAACCACATTTTCAAAGTGCTGAAACAGTCTCACAGCACAAAAGAATTATGAGTGGGGTTTTATCAAAGACCAAATGGACTCAAACAGCCTTCCATCATGATATTATAACAGAAAGGAAATGGAAAACTGTGCTGTTTCCTCAAATTCTGACCATCAAACTGTTAGGCACCATGTGAAGCCGCAGCACATTGTCAGCATTTGGTATGACAACGTGGGACTGTGCAATTAGAGCTGATTATGGCTGTACGTGAGCGCTATTATAATTTCTGCTTCTCTGCACAGGAGCATCATCCAGTTCCTGCATGCATAGCTGTCAAATCATTTTCTGCCTGTATACACACTGCTTAACCATGTGTCTGCATAACAGGACTATGGTTTGTCAAAGGTTACAACCAGGGATGTGTACAATGTGGCCTTCAGTAGCAGTGGCTATGCCAGTATAAACGAGTATGAAAGCATCACACCAACACTTCACTATGTATTTCATTATTTAAATGTACAGTATTGTGTTGGGCATTGTTTACTTCCTCTTGTTCAAGGTGTTAAGCCTTGTACTGTCATAGGCATTCACAGTTACACTGTAATATATTGCATATTGCTTTGCCTAGCTTACATTTCTAAATCATTACATGCTGGATATCCATTCATAGCTGGTAGTACATAATATAAAAGACAGCCTGTAAAAATACTGTACACACAACACACTGTAACAAATTGTTCCATCACTGGAGCAGTTTTTCTCTTCTCTCATATGTGTGTGGATGTGGCTGTTATTGCGCTGGTAAGAGGATGGCAGCATATTTGCATTGATGAGCTGGATGGGGTGGAGAGGCATGGAGGTTGCTTGACAGGGACTGCCAATGCCAGTTTAGCCTCATCGCTGTAATGAGAGGCGCAAGGGAAATGGGAAGGCTAGAAAGGAGGAAGGAGGTGAGGGAGTGTCGGTACGCTGTGTGAGAGATAAAGAGAGAGGGGTTAAGAGTGAAACGCGTGGAAGGAAATAGAAAATAGGAAGAGAGAAAGGAAAACAATGTCTGTAGAGCAGTAATGTATGCAGAGAGAGCGAAACAGAGATTGACAAGTCAGAGACACGGATTGAATGGAAGTGAAGCTTATCTACCATGTGCGGGGAGAGGAAAAGGGAAGAAAATAGTCTCATCTGTTGTGAGCCAGCCTTCACCCCTGAAGCCACAAACCTGGCAACCCATCATCACTAATGATTGCCTCATTAAGCAAATGATGCCACAGACGAGGCCACAGTAGTTATGGAGATTTGTAGCGAGTATTCAATGAGATCTCAGTTCCTGGTAGGGTAAGTATGATTAAGTCCACTATGTGTGAGTCCTCCAGTGTGAGTCATTATGAAGTCATGAAGTAAGAAAGAATAGCCACTATATGATATAAGCAACCACACTAAAGGCAAAACTAACCAATTAATACTTTAATGAGTCTTTTTAAATGCTTTTAGGGATTTTTCAAATGGAATTTATGAGTTCATAAGGCAATTACAAACTAGTTTTCCCATAACCATTGTTCTCAAGCTAGTTATTGCTCTGTGCATTCAAGAAGTTCTTGGCTTGGAAGTCAAATTTTATTAGGCTTATTTATTTATTTTTATGGAACACCAATGAATGGTTCAAGCTCCTGAAAATCTTAAACTTTTGACACGTTAAAATCATCTAATCATCCTTGCTGTGGAAAGTTATGTTGGACAGCATCTATTTAATTAGATCATTAAGTTTGATGCTCCTTCATCTGTAATGAATAACATTAATATGGATAAAGCAGTAGTTTGGACGCTTTCTTTGCTTTCCATTGAAACTGAACATATACTTTCCATCACTATTTTTTGTTGTCCTTGCAATATGTGGTGACACAAAACTATGAAACTACAAGTGCACATTTACAAGCCAAAGACATATACATGGCTATAGTGTAAAATTACATCTACAACTCTGACAATAGCTACAGTATCTCACAGGAGGTTGCTTCACAATGGTAGGCTATCTGTCCATAAGCAGAGTTTTCACATTGTCAGAAAGTTGGCACTTCTCCTGCGTCATTTCCTCATATTGGCTCCCAGCAATCTTTTAACACAAACTGTTCCCCGCCAGCCTTATTTCTGAACATAAAGTTTTTTCACGACTTTGTCCTTGGTGGGTGCCAGCGAGTATCAACAACGCTACCTCTTATGGTGGAAAGCACTCAAGATTGTAATGACACCTCTGTACCCTGGAATTCCTCAGGATAGCAAGGGAGGGGGAGAGAGACAGAGAGAGAGAGAGAGAGAGAGAGAGAGAGAGAGAGAGAGAGAGACGTGGCCCTCATAAACTGTATTCAAGAGAGGGACAAAGTGTAGGAGGGAGGGTGCCTCTTTCCCCCTTCGTCCTCTAGGTCATGCTAGTCTGTTTGCACAATGTATGCTGGAAGGAACCGTCTCTAAAGATAGTTACATAACATGGTGATGGGATACAAATCCAAGCAGAGGACACACGTTCCAGTCGCCAAAGGACAAATGTGACTTCATGGAATTTTGAGGTCTTAGGAGGCCAGCGAGACAGTAATTGCTTTATCTCTTTGGCCTTTTAGAGATACTCTATTGGATTTGAGGCTTTTCAGAAAGGCCATTATGCTCTACCCCCAAACTTAAGAGCCACTTCAACTGTGCCTCTTTACAAAGGTATTTAGACATAGCGCTCCATACCCTCTCTCTTTTTAGATTCCTAACCCTTAAAAAGTTTAATGCATCATCTCAAAGTACATAGACATACATATCAAACACTGCATGTGATAAATACTAATAGAAAACACTGTATGTAAGATATTTCACGAAGTCAGGTGGACTCTAAACTGCACATAGGTGCGAATGTGAGTATATTTGTTTTAGCCCTGTGATGGACTGGCAACCTGTCCTGCTTTGCACCCAATGCATGCTGGGAGAGGCTCCAGCCCCCCGTGACCCTGAGTGGGAATAAGTCAATAAAGACAATGAATGATTGAAATTATTCTCTGGGTGAGCAATGTACAATTATTACCAATCATACACAAGGCCTCGTCAAGACACATTGTTTGGCATACAATGGTGTAAAGAATTAATTTCAACTGCCATTATTAAGCTAATTTCCAAATCTCTTCTGCATTTCCATCGCCCTACGTGAAGAGACTGCAGGAGCGGAGCAGCCTTTGTGATTTTCTATTAAGGAAGAGAGAGGAAACGTTAACTCGGGGTATCACAGAAGGAGGGTCCAGGCAGAATGACTAAGATCATTATGATAGAGTTCACCAGTTACAGGCTGGAGTCATACACTTTTGGAGACTTGGAAGGTTAAGAAATAAGTATGCTTTCATATATATTTGTCTCATCCACCACTTGGCTTTACCTTCTTTTTAATGCCATATCTGATGAAGTATGCTACATGTGGCATATATACTTTTTGTTTCACTTGTATAATGTAAGCCCAAGTATGCATGTGTGTAGGCAGTAGGTGATTTGTACAGATTCACTAAGGTGGCTAATTCTGCACTTTTCCCTCCAAATCCATTGTTAACATAGGGAAGTTGTTCATAATTTGTCAGTAGGGCGAGGTCATTTCCCTTCATCCCCACTCAATTTGCCTCTGTGATGTAGATGATCTTGTCATTTTTGTGTGTGTGTGTGCGTGTGTGTGTGTGTGTGTGTGCAGTACAAACTGGCAGATGTGATTCAGGCTCAGGTATGAGGGTTGTTGAAGTAAAATAATAGCAGCAGTGGCACTGAGGGGCAAAGGGGACACTTGGCAAAGTTGAAGACTCGACTCAGGATGATGAATTGGAGCCGGGGGTTGATGGTGTGTGTGTGTGTGTGTGTGTGTGTGTATATGTGTGTGTGTGTTGGAGGACAAAGGAGAGTGTGATGGATGATTCCAGCCGCGCAGTGGTGATGACGGCCAAGATTAGTCAGCCCTGCACACACACACACCACACACACACACACATGCACACACTCACGCACCCTCTTTGCACATGAACAGAAGTCCTCTGGTGACATCACTGGCTGTTTCGGATTCTTGTGAAATGTGTATGTCTCTTGTCTGCTCATAGTCTGCTCCGTGCTCACTCTCATGCTCACTCACTGTGAGCACCTAGCGTGGTCTCACAGCCGCGCGTGTGTGTGCGTGTGTGTGTGTTTGTGTGTGTGTGTGTGTGTGAGTGTGTGTGTGTCTGGAACACCAAGGTGGCTTCATGCTACAATGCAGCGCTGGTGGCTCTAGCCTATATGATAGATTACTATGATGAAACTCCTCAGTATGTCCTCTTGCTGTTGCGTTTACGCACACACACACACACACACACACACACACACACACACACACACACACACACACACACACACACACACACACAAACACACACACTCTCCTGTGAAACCACGCTAGGTAGATCTAGAACAAGGACCAGCGCAAAGCGTTTTTTCTGCATTAGACAACGCATAGTGTCGGCTGGTGGGTTAACACTGCCGAGCTGCAATCATTACTGTCTCATCTTATCATTTTTCAACCTTTATTTATTCAGAGAAGGTTCACTGACCACACACCCTGCTTCACACTCGCACAGTTACTCACATTCACATCCATGAGCTGCCCAGTACGACCACAGGCTCCTGCTGTCACTGCCACCTTTAATCATTCCCTTCCTCCATCCCCACCCAGATTATCCCAGTTTTTCTGGGAATTCAACCTGGTGACCATCACATTCTTGCTCCTCTAAAGTTTAGGCTACATCTATTCTAATATCATCTATTCATGTTTAGCTCATTTATGTCCTTATCCATCTTTTTTCCTCTACAGTGCCACATTCTATCGTCTATCATCCAATAAGAGGCATGTGATTAGGACTGAGTGTATGAGCAAAGGTGCTATTAAATCACATTATCAATGACAGAGCCCCTTTCTTCACATCTTTTCTCTATGTATTTTAAGATAAGGATTCTAAGCTACTTAGCCCTGTATTGAGTGCCCTACCCATGATCATTGCCACAAAGCTGCCACCAGATTTGAATTTTGATTGGAGCATGATTTGAAGTCCACTTTTATCCCCAACAGAGATATTGTAGGTTTTATGGCTAAGGTCAAATGGTTCTCTTCATGTGAACGTGCACCCAGGTGAGTGGCCGATTACCTCCAATTAGATTATTATTGAGGGTCAGAAGACCATACAGAGAAAATGAGATTGATTGTTCTCAATCTTACGTAGTATGTGTGTGTGTGTGTGTGTGTGTGTGTGTGTGTGTGTGTGCGTGTGTGCGTGAGTGCGTGCGTGCACATGCATCTGTGAAAAATGTTGACTGTCCTGTAAACCTTATCATCTGTTTAATTCTAAATGTTTTCTGACAAGAAGACAGAGGTGTAACTTAAAAAAAAAACTTTATGGGGGTTTCAGAGATCTTTCACTTGTTTTTTATCCTGCGATGCGCTTGACAGTGACAAAGTTGTTTTTCTCAGACTCCTCACACGTGTCCTCACACCAGCCTGTGAGAGGGTATGAAGCAGCCTGACCTGTTCTTCTGATGTGAGAAAGTCACACTTAAATAGCACAGTCCTTGATCTGAATAAACATACTGTAAATAGGGACTAAGTACCTGAAAGTATAGGGTGTTGAGGGAAACTTTTCAGACTATAAGACACCATTTGCAGAAACCATTCATTAGCAGATATAGATTTGTTTACTGACTACATTTTGAAGAGATTATACAGTAGACCTAAATGCTTTTAATCTATGGCAAGTCTCACGAAATTTTATAAACTAACTTACTTGAATACTAGCTTTTTGAACAGAAACAAAATGAGGTATGGACACTCAGTCATCCTTAAAGGACAAAGGAGGCCTGTAGGAATCCCAATTTCATGTCTCAGTGGGATATGTCAAGCCACGAGGTTCAAATCTGGTTAGTGGCTCAAAGAAAGCTGTATTGTGACTAAATAGCATTTAAATTGATGCACTTGGGTGATATTTTATAAAGGTTACTACCAGGCACTCTTTTGAAGCTACAGTTTTCTCAGAAATGTCTCCAGAGGGTTTTCACAAGCGACACAAGTGAAAAATCAGCCTTGTTACACTGTGATATTGCACCTTTTGGGAGGGAGAGACATTGCTAAAGGTATTACTGAGCTTTTGGAAAGATGAATGTTCCAGTGAGGCTCTGCTGTAGAATATTATAAAAATGTCTGTAACATAATAAGGATCTTGCGGCAAAGTTTGACTAATCTCCATTTAAGTGGCTTAGACAGAATAGTAATGGCACGGGCATGGGGAAAGTTTTTTGTAGTCAAAACTAATCAGATGAGAATTTGCTGCCATAGCAATCCTCTTTAGTGCGTTGGTGCGTTATCTGATTTCTAATGTTCTCTGATGGACCATAACATATCCTTGCTGAGTTCACTGCAGTTTCTCCTGTAGGAAGTTATGTGCCTATATTTCCCTGTTTTCCTCACCTATGGTTACTGCCTGACATTTTATCATGCTATGAACACACCAGGTGAACTCAGGAAACAAAATGGTATGGGAACACTAGTCTTATTTTTCTGCTGGGAAATAATATAATGTATGATTTTATATATTATAACTTGTCACCTCAACTCAATGAGGCATGACATTTCAAGGATTTCAAGAATTTAACGAAAACAGGAAACGCTGCCATACCACTCAGGAACATTTATGTCAGCTGGTGCAAATCTACACACTTTGTACTTAAAGCACTACAATGACTTTTTGAGAGTTTGTCCCATTGGTCACTTTACACAATATCTGACAAAAGGATGGTATCTTTATTCTATGACCTGTACATTCAAACACACACAATGAGGGATAGGGATGTTGAGACACATCTGACTGTCCCTACCCGCTTGTTGCTTCTTGTTTATCCCTTATTGCTGCCAAATAGCAACCTTGTCTGCCTTTCCTACCCAGATCCTGTCCATACTGGCTCAGTGCCTGCCTATAGTGGCAGCCAAACTCCTGTCCCGCACATTTATTCCACCTAAATACTGTATGCATATGTTGCAAATGCACACTATCCCCCAATCCTGCATCCACCCAGTGTCAGTATCCTCAGATGCTCCTGTCAGGGCGGAGCAGCAGGGCAACAAGCATGTAAAAAATAATGCTTCTGCAAGGGTTTTATAATTGTCTGGGACTGTTCATATCAGTCTTTTGTGATGAGATAAACATTATTCCACCAGAAGATTTCCCCTGTGATACAACATCATTAGTGCATTGAAAAAATAACAGCTAAGAGTCTTTTTCACCTGTGTAACTCTAACTAGTCTTGGTCATATATCTATCTGTAATTATAAAACCTGCACAGCACTTTATAGCTGTTGTTTTCTCCTGTCTGTTTGCTGCACTCTCATGAACTATCTGTTGTAGGCCTGTAGATAAAAACGGATATGGTTTTTCACTGCTTGTTATTAGAAGTCATCCATCAGGCAGCTATCCTTCGTTGGTGCTGCAGCTGTCATTGCAGACTTTTCTTTCTCAAATGCTGTTAAGCACAACTGAATAGCCACATTACAACTGCGGAGACGCTACAATTGTATCTGCAAGTGTCTCTACAAGTGTATTTGAATAAAACTGGAAATGGGTGGTGCTTAAACTGGGAGTGTGTGTGACAAGAAAAAGCGAAAAATTGGCCTCACTAATGCTAAACCACTACTCAAAATAATTAGACTATTCCCTGAGCGAAGAAAAAGTCTACGAACAAGTAACTCTCTCTCCTTCTCTCTATTGCAGCTCTGTGTGTCTCGCAGGCTCCAGCAGACAGACGGAGAACACAAACCTCCTTCTCTTCTGAGTTCAATGAGAAAATCCAGTCAAGCTGTTTTCAGTTGAATATTCTGAATATTTCTCCATGACTAGACATACTATTAAAACACCCACATAATATTGCAAAAATCCCGAAGGAACAAATATTTGTTTAAAACACAATATTCGTGGTTTGCTGAATGTGGCAGAACTGGTGCTGTTCATACGACTGCAACTAGAATTTGCGACTAGAATTTGACTTCTTGATTTGTTCTCCCTAAAAAGGAAGCAACAGCAAAAAGTGCATCTACTGTACAATAGCTTCATCTCAACAGCATGAGTGTTGGATTTTTGAGTATTGGAGGTTTGCCACTATGTACATACCTATCTACTCATCTCAGATTCATAATCTTCCCATACCTGTTCCAAACAACATGCTCATACTTGCCTAGATGCCTATTATGTCTATTATGTCTCATGTTCATGTGCGAGTCTTTACTTGCCCATTCGTGCTCCTGCTCACCTGTGTGCGCCTGCATCCCAATCAAACTCAGCTGGGGCTTGTTTAGACACGTTCACATCTGTCCCGCTGTACTTATCGTACATGCTACAGCGAATATTGCATAGTTCACTGTGCATTACATGGCCTGCCCATGGGGAATTCTGGCATCTAAGCCCGAAGGCAAAAAGGTGCATAACACTTTCAATAGCAACCATAAATACAGCGCAGCACTCTGACATATCCTTTTAGGCTCTAGTGAGAGCCGAGAAAATAATTTTCTGCATCAATTCACCCAACAACACTTTCTGTAATAATAACGCTCTTTGCATGCATCAGCAAAACAAAACATCTGTTATCACCTGATTACATAAGAAGGACAAACGCGACTGTTTGTTTGTAATTGTGTACGAAATCAGTGCGGGGGGGGCCTGGATATTATTTTTAGGCGGGGTTGCGTAATGCCTTGTCATTCTCATTAGGGCACCAAGGATCAAGTGAGGGAGTAGAGCTGAAGTGAGGGAACATGCGGTTGTCCTCTGGTATAGAGAGGAAAAACCAGATGGGGCAAAATGGACTGGCAGACATGGCAAAGGTTGAACCAGGAACCAGGGAAACAGTTGGTGGACTGTGGAATGGACAGAGAAAAAGAAAAGTCTTTTTTGGAGTTGACTGGAACATTTTAAACTGTTCAAATCTTTAAAAGTATCAAGTATCAGTGCACACCACATACCTGTGATGGTTGTCGCATCTCTCTCTCTCTCTCTCTCTCTATCTCCCTCCCTCCTACCTGCCCTGCCTCTCTCTACTGTAAGATGCAGAAAAAAATATAATTGCTACAAAAAACTATTAAACTGTCAGTTGTTATGGTCCTTATCTTGCTGAAGTTGTCCTGAGCTACACTGATCCCTTCAGAGTAATAATAAAATCCAAGTGAATTTAAAGTTTTCCTGTAAGTGCCACAGCTGGGAGATCCTGAGTTTATATGAACACTGCTACACATTGCCACAATTATTTTAGTAAAAACAACTTGATGTATTATTGTGTGTTTTCTGTGTGTGTGTGTGTGTGTGTGTGTGTGTAGAAGTTGGCATCCATGTACACAAGGATTTATCAGTTCCAAGGAACCATTTCTCTAATCTAGTCACTAGGCTTGGCACAGGGTTCTTCCATGATTCACATGGCCCGAGCCAAGCAAACACAGCGCCATCACTCGCTCAAAGGTCGCTCTTGTTGCCATGGTGACATAAAGGTCAGGTTTACTGATGCCCAAAATACCTGTCATGAAACTCTATTTGGGGAATTTGGGTCTATGAGGAGATTTTTTCCTCAAAGTTACTTTTATGGGGGATCACGCTTAATAAACACTAAAAACGTGATATTTCATAATTCTGCTTAGCACAGCACAGTTGCCACATTGCCACCTGTGAAGCTGCACTAATAACATTGTAACTTTCATATCTTCAATTTCAGCAGTTACAGTAGATCCCCTTGCAGTATCAGTGTTTGTGAGTGATAAATGTGGTTGGGATATCACTTGCGTGCACACACACACACACTTACACACACACACACACACACACACACACACACACACACACACACACACACACACTCAGCACAAACACTTTCTTGCTGATGCAGTCTATTAGGAAACATGTTCCCTCACCCAGGTGTGCAGTATAATGTCTACTGTACGTTCACCATCTGAAAAATACCTGAATAAATGGGCTGTCACCAGGCCAGGTTGGATACTGTCAACTAAGCAGTGTTATGTGCAGGCTGAGAAATGCATGAGCTAGGCAAATCAATCCATATTTTGTGTTTTCCTTACATATTTTCCCCCATATACAACACATTTGAAGCCTACATGTGTCCGGTAATTGGGAAGCTTTGCTCAAACTTTAAGAAAAACATCAGTCTGGTTGTGTAATGGAAGGTAAGGGTGAACTCTAAGTACAAAGGAAGATTTGAACATGCAAGCTAAAGTAAAGCACACTTTCTGCTGACTTCAAAAAAGTGTAGCCTATGTGACAGCTTTCATGGAACTTATAAGAAAGTTAAATCTCCAAGAGATAGCAGGGTGGTTTATCTCTAAAGGCAGCCATGGTCCAGCCCCGAAGGCTTCGGTGGAAATCACTCAGTAGTGTGTGTGTGTGTGAGTGTGTGTGAGTGTGTATGTGCGCAAAGTCTATGTCACAAAGTCATTGTCAGATTTTTTTTTTTCCTGCTATCTCTCTCACTCCGACTTTCTCCCTCTGTCTCTCTTGCTTCAATCAGACTAATCATTTTCCTAGTTAATTACTTCTTTACCCCGCAGAGCTGTCATGTCCCAGACAGACAGCCTGTGAGCTGAATAGTGATTTTTAGGATCAGATGTGCTCTCTGCTAAACTGTGTACTCATGCACTTGTAAACAACTCCAATGTATTTTTGGAGGTGTTGCTCATATCTAACAAGAACTGAGCTAGAACAGTTGTACTCAAAGTGGGGTTTGGCTTAGCCTAATGCATATTCACTTGGGGAAATCCTTCAATGAAAACAATTGAGAACCCTGATCTGACTCACAGTTGTCTTCTGATCGGTGTTCACATGCAAATTGAGAGAGAAAACTCACGTTGCATTCATTCGGAGAAACATCAACAATATCTACCTTTTAGAAAGGAAACCATGGAGAGTGATTTCCATCTTGGTAAGCCACATGTATTTTTAATTTTATTATTTAGCATAAAAATATTAGTACAGAGGACTCATGGTTATTTGATTATTAAGATGTTGCCATTGCATTTCTTTCAGCATCCATGCAAATGGTCGCTCGACTCAATGCCCTTAATGACGATCGCCATGAAAACATCATTTGCATGTTTGCGAAAGTCCTGAATAAGGAGCAGTACCTTTATGCTGACGCCTCTAGTTTCTCTGGAGTGACTGCTGAGCTCGACTGTGACCTTTCACCTCAGTCTGCTGTTGGTCTCGACTCCAAACCTGCTTGTGGATTTTGGGAACCAATAGCCAGTGCAGCTTCATCAGCATGCAAACATCTCTTGGATATGGACAAAGGAGACCTTCCTCCCACAGAGAAAGAGTCTCCTCTCATGACCGAGGACACAGCTGTAGAAAATGCTGGAGCATCCATCCACCCAGCTCAGCATGTTGAGGCTCAGTCCAACATGCTCTGCCTTGTTGAGGCTCCATCCCATGAGGAGAGATTGAGGCTGCTCCAGCACTCCCCCTTTGGTTTTGACGATGACTACCACCTGGAGAAAGTTGGAAAGAGATACCTCTATGCTCCCCCAGGTGACACATCTGGATTTGTGGCTGACTGCTGCTCACCCTGTGGATCTACTCTGGGCTGCCTGGATGGGTGGGAGCCACTGGTCAAATCCCACTTTGAGTTGGAGAAGAAGGGATTTGGTGAGGAGCTCCTCTACGCTTTATCACATCTCTCTAGATTTGTAGTTGACTACTCCCCACAGCATGGGCCATATTTGGACCAGTTTGACAAATGGGAACCTGTTGTCAGCAGCACTGATTCTCACCTGATGCAGTTCCTCTCAGTCCTCCTGGAGGAGGAGGAACTTGGTGAAAAGCACATGAATGCTTCCTCAACAGTGAGTTCTACATTTATGGCTGCCTGTGCTGCACACCATGCCCCTACTCAAGATCATCTTGATTGATGTCAAAGCTGATTCTAAACTGATACTGTTCCTCCAGGACTTGGAGAAGGAGGAAGAACAATGTCCTTTTATCATGAAGAGGGAAACGGTCAACTCTTGTGCACAGATTGAGGCCGCTGCTGAAAGCTCTGTGACCGTCCTGCATCAACCGAATGTTGTGAGGGAACAAAAGTCACTGTCCTCTCTGCTGGACCTGACAGTAACTCCACCTCAGAGGAGGCTCTCCCCGTCTCTCTTGGTGAATACACCCTGATTCACCTGCTTAAGGAAGGATCAACCAACCTGCTTCAGGAGTCAGAGGCTCCAGCCATCAAGGTTTAGGTCAAAGCTCCACCAAGCCTTGCGGTTGAAACTATAAAGGACACCATGGATCTGTCCAGTCTGACCCTTTCACCCTTCCAACTGATCAAACCTACAGGACCTCAGACTTCCAGTGCCAAACATAGCCTGTCAACAAAACCAAAGAAGAAGAAGCGTGGCTTCTTTTCTTGGCTATCCCGCATATTCCGGCAGAAGAACAAGAAATCTGCAGACAACATTGTTGCAACAGCAGAGATGCCGCTCCAACAGACCTGCCAGACAGAAGCAGATGAGCCAAAGCCCTGCTTGACTGCCCTCTCACCTGCAGTCCACTCCTGAACTCCTGTCATCTTCTTATCCACTTTACACAATTGAACAACTGAATCATTTTATTTGAATAAATTTATTTGCACACTACTGTTATAGTGTCTTTGTGCATTTCTTCGCATAGCTTTATTCCTGCAGTTATGGGTAACCTGTAGCCTAAAACAGTGAAAGTGTAATGGAATTAGTAGATATATGTTGGCCGTTAACATTTTCTATACATCTATTACTAACAATATAATCAATTTTTATTCTAAATGTGGCTGTTTTTTCACTGAGAGTCCATTTTGCTTTTAATATACCACTTGTTTTCTGTAAAAAACAAAACAAAACACATGCCCCACAGAAAATACAGTTTAACAGAAAGTCACATACATGCATCTGGTAATTGATGGTAGGAGAGGAGACCCTAGACCAGCTGTTTGGTGACATTTCAGTAACAATATAACATACACAAAAAATATGGAACTTCAACACACAGTAACAAATGTAATTGAACATACAAGAGCATTATTGAATGTAATATACAGTATGTTTAGATTAAATATCAAATATGTCAATTTTATAATACAAAATATAAAATTAAAACCTTCATAATCCTTTTATAAAACAATTTAGGGCCTAATTTTTACTCCATAACTACAGGGAACAAGCACAGATAAAATTTGTTAGTAGTATGCAGTAATTACAAAAATAGTTACACCATAACTACCTCGTAAATCTCTCAAAATTACAAAATTGTTACCCCTTAATTCCCAGACTTCTTGTTTTGTTACCTTGTAACTACAGCATTGATATTTTATTAGTACCCCATAATTACAAACTAGTTAGACCGTGATTAACGGGCTGTAAAATAAAGCTTTACCAATATCTCTATCACCAACACAACACAGAAATCATATTTTCACACATGGCTGACAAAAGACAAAAGACAAATGTTGGCCACCAATGATAGTAATCGATTACATAACTTGTTGGACTTTCATTACGCGGCAGACTTATCTCAACCTCATGTACATTTCATCAGCCTGAATAGATAAGCAAGCATTATCAATGGCACAGTGACAACTGCCATGTTGTCAATGACTTATATAATAATATCTCTGGCATGCAGCCATAGTCTACAGTACTGAAAGGTAAATCCTGCTCATTGGAGCATGGTCAATGGGTTAGGTTAAAGTCACGCATGTGGATCCCTGTCTCTGGATTATGCACAGGTGACTTATGTAAACTCATCACTTATGCAAGACACTGTAACCAAGAACTGTGTGTTTCTGAGTACATGATCATATACAGTAGTTTACAGTATGTACATTATAGCACTGAATAAACAATTAATCATGATTAAAAAAATGGAAATAAACACTACGCATGCATGCGTTTTCAATACCTGCCTATAATGCCGGCAGCTTATTGGCCAACATTGTATGATTTTTGGAGGTAATGTGGAAACTGTGTTCCCTTTTGCTTTAAATAGTTAATATGATGCATCCTCCTCAGCGCTGGTGTTTGTGGATGTTTTCCACCAATATTATCTCATTCCAAGCCCAGACAAAAATCTCTTTAAACTCCTTTTCAAAAGAGGTTTATTGAAAAACAAAAAGCCACAGAAATACATTAGCTAAAGCTTGGATAACTGAAGCCAAGTGGGGATTATTGGAATGATCTAAATTGTGGAACGACCTCATCATTGCCAAAATAGCCCATTTGAAAAATCAGGAGAAAGTGTTGTGCACCACCAGAAGCCAAAATTCAAAATTCAGCTGTATATATGTGCGTGTGTGTGGTGCGTGTGTGTGTGTGTGTGTGTGTGTGTGTGTGTGTGTGTGTGTGCGCATGTTAGCGTGTGTGTGTTTAAGACAATCCTCTTTTCTCTGATATTTCAGTGGACTGCCAGCACACATCACCAGCCAACCAGACAGGCATATAGTCTCTTTGTTGCAGAGACTTTAAAGTAAACTAAATGTAGGCTTTGACAACTATGAATTTCTTACTCAGTGTCTCTTCAGCAAAGTATACATAGAATATGAAAAAAGCATACAGTGTGCAAATCTATCATAGATGCTCCTTTTTCAGAATGTGTACAACAGGAATCAAAAAATAGAAGCGTAACACCATGAATCTGCTGTTGAGGCATGCATTTACACTATGTCTTATCCAGTGAGTCAGCAGGTAGCAGTTCGGTGTCTTACCCAACAGTCCTTTGTCAGGATATATTAGCTGCTGTGGGGATTGAACCTGAGACTTTTCCATTATGGGCAGATCACTCTAACCAAGCCAGAAGCATCACTATCTATTCCAACAACAGGAGCAAGAGACGGGCACACATCAGCAGGAGCAGTGCTTTGACATTGGGTAAGGTGCAAAGACGCATGGGAAAATCTATGATGTGAACCTCTGCCCTGTGGGCAAACCAAACACCACTCTCATATCTCACACGTTTCATCTTTCGCCCCTCTCTTCTCTCATCTCTCTCCTCTCTTCCCATGCCCCAAGTTCTTCTCAAGTCTGCCATCAGTCCCCGCTTTGCTGTCTATGCCCTTTTCCATAGATCTTTGGAGAGCGGAATCAATTTAGGATAAGGATTCTCTAATGCTGGCTGATTGGCATGGAAAAGATGGTCAGGCGCGCATGGTTTGAAGCTGACAAGCTGTGTCTGGATACGCATTAAAGGCTTATTCAGTGCTTTCTACTTCACCTAGCCTCAGGGAGCCAGACAGAGAGAGAGATTGAGAAAGAGAGTATATTCATGACTGGGTGAGTGTGAGTTAGAACGCGATCAGGAATTAGAAACGGTGAGAGATTCAGTACATCTCCTCCACCACTCTATAACACTATTCATTTTTCATCTATGGCTCATTAGCATCGTTACTGTGGAATTCTGTGACCCTCTACACTGTTTTATCTGTTCTTCAACCAGAAGACTTCCATCGTTATCACTCAAGTGTTGGTGGACACAATGTATGGAGGTCAACGGAGTGGGGATGTAGGATCAGTCAATAGATATTATCTGGTTTTACTTCCCAATAAAAAGGTCCTTTAGCAACTCAATAGGAAAAACAAGACCAACATGATTGTTATAGTCTTAATGATCACTCTAGTAGGAATGGAGAGATCAATAGGATTTTGTCTGTTACAGTAGGTTGGGGAACCCTTTCAACTTGCATTAATTTGTTTGCATCATTTCAGCTTTGTGAATGGTATTTATGGCATATAGCACCACAAAAGCTCTGATTTTTCACATTCGTTAGATGTGTCAGTTAGTGGTAGGAAGAATGCTGTATCAGCTGAAAATTGGTAGGAAACAGGATTCTCCCTGCATCAAAGGGAATGTATTTAAGTATTTTTCAGAAAGCAAATTAAAATGTTACTATAATTTCTCAATGTTAGGTTTGATCAGCAAAAATGATAGCAGTGTGTGTTCAGTATTAAGTGTGGGCCTATGTGATGATGTAAAGCTTGCTTGTACCACTAACATACAGTGTGACAAAGTGTTAGCATTCATCATAATGATGTAAATAAATGCTGGATACACACAGGTTACCACTACTGCTACCAATCTTCTTAAAGTGGGATGGTAAGTTGCTCAATGATTTTATTTAACAAAATGTTGAAGTATTCTTTCTTTCCAATCTATTTGTATGTTTTCCTGGCATTTGACCTCTGAATGAGTTCCACTCATGTAATTTCTTTCCTCCAGTCCTGTTGTGTTTGGAGAATGTTTTGGGCTCTCTGGTATGAAGCCCAGGTCAGTCGGAGTGTTACTAGCTGAAACTCTCTAAAATGCAGGAGGAAAACCCTGATATTCCCAAATATGCACTGAGACAGAGAGTTGTGTTGTTGGAAAGACAAATCATTCACCCATTAAAACTCTCAATATAAAATCCTGGGCAAGTGAGTCTATGTGCCACACAGGACCCAACAGATGCATTGGGGATTTCCAAAACAACTCGGTCACCTTGAGTGGCTCTGTGTTTGGAGCCTGGGACAGTGAGAACCTGTGGCACACTGTGCGGCGCTGTGCTGTGCCCGTCTGACGTGTTGTCTTGGCTCGGGTCCAAGTTGGCACACTTCCCGGTGACTATCCATGGCGGCTGCCAACCCCGCTGCCCCTCGGGGGTATGTGATACCCAATGCGGACTTCAAAGAAACTCAAGGCCACATATCAATCTCTTCACATTGTGTCACAGCCCCAAAGCACATGTCCTCTAAAGGCCACAATTGTTTGGTGTACAAATTTACAGTGGAAAGGCTATATGCTAATGCCCTGGCATTGAAAGAATGAATGAATAGAATGACATGAAAAGTGAACACTGCTACATTTTGATAGACATTTTCAGCTTCATAATAGAGCATGTTTAGATTTAACTGACCTATAGGACAAAATAACAATAAGTCACTGGTATTCCCCTATACCCTGCACCCCACTCTACCCCACCCCACCCCCTAAATGGATCAAATGCAACAATATGGATAGCATCTGGCAGCACTGTTTTTACAGGCAAGATGTAATGACAAGATTAAGAGTGTGAGGGGTAGACACTAGTTTCAGTGCACTAGCCACACAGGCTATTTATGGCAACAACATCTGTATTTCACTGTAATTGCAGTTCCTTGTATCAATCTGAAGATGAGTCACACGTTATATGTAACATGATTAATTATTTATACCTTGAGCATCTCTGTCTACATCTTTCCATATGCTTCACCACGTTCTGCAACAAGACAGAAGAGCAGGATTGGAAAGGGAAAGCATGTTCACTCATTTTCTTTACTCATTCCTTCTCAAGGCCACAGTGTTTCCCTGCATACAGTGGGCAGGAGGCAGGGAAACACACTGGGCAGGTTAGCAGTCCATCACAGGGCTAACACAGATTGAAAGACAACCACTCACCATGCATTCAGACTGCAGCAACACGATCAACAAGTCTCCAATCCACCTGACTTGTATGTCAAGGGAACCCAGATGAACACGTGCAGAATATGCAAACTCCACATAGAAAGGTCTTGGACCAGGAATCGAACCCTTGTCCTTCTTGGTGTGAGACAACAGCGCTACCCAGGGGAATGTGTTTGTCTTTTTTTGGAAAAATTTAATTTAGTTCACGCATTTACCATATAACCAGGAATAAGAAGCTGACTTAGTTTTGTTACTTAAAGCAAATTCACTTTAGCAGAACATTTTAATTTTTTAAGACGCAGATCTTACCATGAATTCATGAACAGGCAACTTCCGACATTAACTGCCTCAGTGAATTTGCAGCCACAACTGGAATTAAGGCTGTTTATTCTGATCATTTATCATTTAAAATGAGCAAAAAAGACTTCTTGAAAAGTATGACATACAAAGGAGAAAAAATGGCACCTTGCTCTCACCACCAAAGTTCACAGTTTATGGAAGCAGTATGGAGTTTTGGGAAAGCATGTAAAATCACTATGGATACCTGAGGCTGAGGTTGGCAGAAGTTGTGCCCATGAAGCCATATGTGTGCATGTGGGCCAAAAACTGAAAATGTTAAGCCAAAGTGAAACACTGCCACACAGTGTCTTTTAATAGCAGCGATAGCAGTCTATGGAACATGCCTCTCCAGCCTCATGGTGTATAAGCCAGCCTGCTTGCAAATCTGTCCCAGGCTCGTGTGTCCCATCTGCTGGGCCTCTCCACTAACATCCTCACTCTTATTATGTAAAAGTTTCCTTTTACAAAAAGTGAGTAATAGCAGTGCAGTAGGTCTTACAAATGTACACCTGCCCCACATTCCACAGAGTGAACACTAAACACAAGTCCTTTCCGACAGATATGGAGTAAGCTTCACTTTGGATCTGTGTTCACAGAGCCAGGAGGGGATTTCTAGGTCAGTGAAACAGACAAGCAGTAGTATACATTTCAAATGTACTGTAGCCTCTGCCTGGGAGAGAGAGAGAGAGAGAGAGAGAGAGAGAGAGAGAGAGAGAGAGAGAGAGAGAGAGAGAGAGAGAGAGAGAGAGAGAGAGAGAGAGAGAGAGAGAAGGAGAGAGAAGGAGAGAGAGAGAGTCATGCTTTATTCAGGAGCTAGGTTATCTGACAGCTCATTGGAGAAAACGTGTCCTTGTTTCATGTTTCATCTCTTATTCATGGCCAAACCAATGTGCCAACAGTAAATGTTTAATTCTATAAATGAGGAATTCAGAATGAGCTGTATTTTTAGCCTGGATGAAACAGTTAAATGTTTAACTAAATCAACCCAAGCTTAAAGTTATATTTAGCAATGGCGTAAGAAGCGGAGTGCTGCTCTAGAATCAGTATGGACCTGTGGGTCACAACAATTGACACAATCAAAGGGTTCAGTGGTCCTTGGTCAGATGTTTGTTCTTTACAAGCTTGAAAAACACATGGCCTGATCCATATTGCTTAGAATTTGCTAAATGCCAATGGTGACTACAGTTTAAATTTCATATCACCATAAATTACAAAAATCTGATTTCATAATATACAGTCCACATCCAACAGTACTTTGGCAGGGCAGGAGATAAAACTCAGCCTCATTAGATAAGCCTCACTTTCATTACTCACACAGTTATTGCTCTTTGGCATGTAGGGCAGAGTACTCAGCTGAATGAAGAACTGATATTTAAGCATCACAATTAGTAAATAACCCCAGTAGCTTGTGGGGGGGCTGTGTTGTTCTCAAGTGTTTTCAAGAAAAGATGTTCTGTTAGTACAAATACTAGGAGATATATGTGTGGTACTACACACACATACAATTGACACAGGGTCGGCCACTACACGCATGCAGACCTGAGCAAAAATATGAATATGGTTTCAAATATCTGAGGAATTTGAGGTGATTGATTTATACTGCATGTTTTTTAATTATTCAACATGTAATAAACTGCTAATTTGCTTAGGCCGCATGCATACATACTGTATACCCAAAACATGCATGATGCAAATGGCCATTATATATATATGAAGACCATCGCTCACCCAGAAACTGGTTTCATAATTCAGAATCATTTGGACTCAGTAACATACTTATGTGTTTATTACCCAGAGGGAAACCAGTAGGCCAATCAACGTGTGATTACTGTCTTGTGTCAGCAGAGATTGAGCATGATTGATGCAGTCGGCATCAATCATGCCCAGCATGATCAGTTTGAGAGAGAGAGAGACAGAGAGAGTGGATGGTGCGATTAGAGAGAACATTTGGAGAATGTTGGAGAGAACATTTTACTGAGCTATACTGCCCTCATCAGGGTGAAAACAGAAGACCTTGCTTCTCTAAAATATGTTCTAAATGTCTATATTTTTCAAAGAGTGAATTTTAGAACAATTACAGCATTTATAGATTTCTTTGTGCATAAGAGAAAGAAGAAATAGCGAAATCCTAAGAAATCAGAAGAAATCCTTGACTGGGTTTCATTAGTGATGAAAAAACATTAGCATTTTCAAGATGTTTTTGGTAGAGAGACTGATATTATGTTGAGTCATCAGTCACCATATGTACAGTATGTGACACATTTGACTATATGTATCCCCTTTTCATGAATGACAGCAAGCGTTGATGTCACAAATCAACTTGGAATAAATCAGTCTGAGTAAACTTCACTTCATCATCATCATGCTATAAGGCAAGGAATCTCTGTCTGTATGTGTGTCCTTCGCATATCTCGAGAATCGTTCGTCCGATCTACTTCACACTTGGCGGGTGTATTGCTGGGGACCCAAGGACTTGCAGTGTCGGATTGGACACGCAACACGTTCAATATTAATAAACTTTGATTAAACAAGCGAACAGCGCTCTGTGCAGCAAAGGGGCTCAAAGCAAGCGACTGATAGCCTACGCCTGTTGTGTGTTTGTTTTTTTGTGAACGGGCCCTGCACTAGTAAAGATAATGGTAGGCTCAATTAGGCCCAATGAGCTTGAAAACAGATAATTGGGTCTACACCTAATATTTTTCTACAGATAACATGTTTCCCATTGGTTGTTGAACACATGAAACTCAGACACACACACACACACACACACACACACACACACTATTGAACACATAGACCTTGCTGGTGAAGCCATAGACTGCCAAAACCCCTTCGTACTACAACATCAAACCACTAGATGGTGACAGTGGTCTGTTTTAAGCCTGCAGTGACCCAATATCTCTCTCAGGAAGAAATATATCTCACCGGATTTGATTGCCAGCTGGATCAAATATCATGACCAGTCACATCTACAGTCAAACGCAGACTTGAACTTGTCATTTAAATTGAACCCTGCAGGACCTGACTAGACCCTGTGCACTCTGTCAAACTCACTTTCTCACTTAATTGCTCCAATTTTAGGTTGTCCCAAGTTGAAAAATATTGCTAATAGCAATTTGCAAAAAGCGAATTACCCCTTTTAATTTTGAACAGTTTTCTTCATGCAGGGAAGGATCAAAGTTATATACACCCACTGTATTGTATCATATTCAGCTATGTGTTGCCTTGCTTCATTTTCTCTATCTGTACTTGAAAGATCTGGTCTTTTAGCCCCAAGCTGAGTAAGAGATATCTCATGCTCCTGATAGTCATGAAACAGTTCAGGTGTCTGAAAAAACCTTGTTTCTTGTTTGTTCATTTCCATGCCATTTAATTTCTTTTTTTAAATATTTGATATATAGTTTCCCCACTGTACTGTCATGCCATGGGCAGACGCAAATTCAGATCAGCCATGAGACACTTTATGTGTGTTCACTGTATGTATGCTATGTATGCTATCAAACATCCTCACGGTTTACAGCACTTGAGAAAATAATTCTTCATTTCTACAAGTCATGTCTGTTGTTTATTGAGCAGAATCTGTTTACGTAATAAAAGGAAGTTAAAGTTCTATTATTGTGAATTCAACCTAAACTATTGATCCTCACACCTTAGCTGCAGATTTTCACACAACTCCATAATCATCATTTTGTATTCAGAAATAAGTCTAGTCTACTTTAGTTTTTGTTAACTTAGGTGGATAAAGATAGGAAAGCCAATGACCTTATTAACAAGACAAGAAATGGCAGGGATAAAAGTTTCACATGATGAGGAAATTACTTTAGACGAAGCTAAACTGCAGCTATAAGCTGTGAAAATGAGAGGAAGTGGTCACATTTTTCCCTCCAAGACTCTGATGCAAGTGAGCAAAGAACAAAGCGTTCCATCATTACTTTCAATTAATGACAGACTATGTGTCACACCAATTAAGCTGTCTCTTGAGAAGATATCTCTCATGATAACAGAAGAGTGATGGCATGAATTAGATGAATAATAATCATTAAACTGAATGACCATAAATTAGAAACAGTCTCCACTGCCGACGATGTGTTTGTGTGATAAAGTCCCACAAGGTATGATGAGAAGAAGCATGTGTGAAGCCTCCTCCTCTAGAAAAAAGGGGTAAAAGACAAAAAAGATTAAAAAAAAAACGTAAAATAAAACCGTCACGCACAGAAAGACTAGCCCATAACCTGTTTCTGTGTCTCTGTCTGTCTTTTTCCCTTCTCTCTTTACCTTCCCTCTTTCCCATCCTTCTTAAGATTCACCTCAGCTCACAGTGTGGATGAACAGCATTTATGCCACACTCTGTGCGTGTGTGTGTGTGTGTGTGTGTGTGTGTGTCTCTCTCTCTCGCTCTCTCTCTCTTTCTCTCTCTCTCTCTCCCCTACTTTTTACCTTTCCTCTTTCCTTTCATCCCTAAGATTCACCTCAGTGTGGACAGAATTTATTCTTCTCTCGTTCTCTGTCTCTTTTTCTGTGTGTGTGTGTGTGAGTGTGTGTGTGTATTTGTGTGTGTGTGTGTGTGTGTGTGTGTGTGTGTGTGTGTGTGTGTGTGTGTGTGAGTGTGTGTGTGTGTGTATTTGTGTGAGTGTGTGTGTGTGAGTGTGTGTGTGTGTGTGTGTATTTGTGTGTGTGTGTGTGTGTGTGCATGGCTTTTGATTGTGACAGTGCCAGGGCAGTCTCAGAGGAATACACTGTGACAGACCCACTCTGGCTATAGAAAAGATGGAGTCTGCTCGCACGGAGAGCCTGCGGGCTCATCTTCCCACTCGTTCCTTTTTTTCCCACTTTCTTTTTGCTTCGTCATATTGCTCACACACTGTGTTGAATAACTGGTTTTCTCCTCTTCCTATCTCCCGCACACAAGCACATGAATGTGTGAGCGCACGGAGAAACACGTGTGCACAGACAGACACACACACTCTTCCCCCGCTTTGAACACTGACTTTATCCCATCTGACTGAGTGAATCTTTGTACAGCTTCTCCACACAGAGTCCATGGGGACGGTAATAGGAAAGAGTTGACTTCCCTAAGCCGTCTACAGTGATAGGAGGAGTGAGGCGGGATATTCTGCCTGTGGATGTAATGCTTCAATAAGCCACAGACAGGAATCTGGGGATCTGATTCAACGCCTCTTACATCCTTCTTGTTTTCATTCCTTTGTCTCCCCTTCTTCCATTATTTGACTTATAATTTGACATCTGTGTTCATCCATTCCTCCTGTTGAAACTAATTGGACAAGTTGAACACATTTGTTCTTTTTCAAAAGTGTTCTCCTGTTGGCCACTGAGCAGCTCCACTGGGGGAGTTTTGGGGGTTAAGTGCCTCACTAAAAGCCACCTGCAGTGATACGTATTGAGGGAACAGGGAATGTTACTCTTTCACACATTACATTACAATGTATGATCTATTACCTTCACTTTCCCTGGCTAGATTTACCCAGCTGGTCTTTGGATTTGAACCAGAAACTTTCAGGTCACTGCTTACTTCTCTCCAACCACAACCCTGCTTCTCTGACCACTTAACTTATTTTTGAAAAGTGACTGAAATCAATCAAAGCAATTCAGTCCAGAGCATCAAAAATGGATCAAAAATGCAGATGTGTCAGGACACTGAGAAACGGAACCTCATCACACTTCATCACCGATAAGTTCAAGCAGTGAAACACTGGAAGTTATCCTTGGATCGCATTGGAACGGCTATCAAAGAAACCAGAGGAAATCAGGTCCAACTGTCATTCTGTGTGGTGGAGACACGCAGCTTCTTGATGTGGGCAACACGCCTAACCAGCAGCATGTGATCGACACCAGATCTCCCTTCTCTGAATGTCTCATCACATGCCAAGTACATGAACAAAGCCATACATTTGACATGTGCTTCAGCCAAGTTTAAGAGCACAAGTGGAAAAGCAAAGGTGGAACAGATTAGCAGGGATGTGATTTTGATGATTTCAGGTTTCCTGGATGAAACTCCCACTCATGTCTGATAAAATATATATCTATACTGTCTATATGTATGTTTTCCGGGTTCCAGCTTTAGCCTCAGGAATTAATGTGTGTCCATGATCTATAATGTTGAAACATTTCATAACGCACAGTATTTCATGCATTTATCCCTTTCTGTAGAACTACCTCATGACATGTGTATTTAATGCACTGCTGGACACACTATAATGTGCCATGCTGCCTGAATGCTGCATAAAGTCATATATATGTCTGCTGCCCATTGCTTGTCCCCTTGTATTGTATATGAGGTCCTGTTGTCCACACCAAGAGCAAGTAGACAATTCTGCTGAAATAAACAGTGCTTCAACCCTATCATAAATTGTCAAGCTCATTTGAATATCAAATAGAATCTGGCTGCTCCAGTTAAGTGAACTTGCTGCAACATTTCAGATAGAAACAGCGTTACATAACAGTGATTCTTGTCAGGAGAGAATATCTGTATTAGGGCTTTAATACAAGTTTTCAGATGTGTGCAGTAAAAATACAGCTAACATACTGCATATCTGAGTGGTAGAGGTACAGCATGAATGACAACAGAGGATCAGTAAAAGATGAACAGTAATGTACGCACAACAGTAAAGTTGTTCTTAGGCCAGAATGCTAATCTTTATCTAATCCTCTTTTTGACTGAGCTACTGGCATTTTTGCCTGAACGACAATGCTGCTTCACAAAAGCAGCAGCAGGCAAAGCCAATAGTTCTGTCTGTTTTGTATTCATGCCACATCTTTCCACACTTGTCTCTCTTGCTGTTGGCATCTCCAGTCGAGTGATATGAATTTCTATTCTCACTCTTTCAGGGTCAAATTAAATCTATAGCATCTGGTAAACTGCAAAATTATTGTTTTGGATTTTTAGATTTTACAACTCAATACATCTGCTCTGGGGCTGTTGAGCTAGATGGAATTTTGATTGAATTTAGTAGTCAACAGGTTTCATTCATGATCTGTCTGAAGATCTCTTAGAAATACATAATTAAATACATCATACAAACATTTTCAAGGATGCTATATTTGTTTCTTAACTCAAAAGGTTTCCAAAAGTTGCAAACTATGCAATAATGTTTTTTAATGCCAAAGAATGACGAAAAAAAAAAAATTCAAAACAATTTTTTTTCCAAAATTGATTCTTCTGACAGGACCTAGACAGCTAGAAGTCTGTTTAGCAGTGGTGAGGGAGATAAAGAGGAACAGTCCAGGAGGCCTGGTTGTCAGGCGCTATGGCAGCCTATCAAAGAACCTCTTGTGATGAGAAGGGACTGTGTGTGTGTGTGTGTGTGTGTGTGTGTGTGTGTGTGTGTGTGTATGTATGCAAGCACAACACTCCTATATGGAAATCATGAACAGATACACACAGTTAAGCCAAACTTATTATCCCAAACCGTGAACTTATTTTCTTAAAGATTTTATTTAGGATATTTAGTGTACATTCATAGTTTGTAAGATCCCGGCACATTACTTGAGGCCCATTCAGTTAGGAAGGAGACATTGCACCCTTCTCTATATTAACATTGCTGTATTTTGTTTTTCTTACACTAGATGGGGCTGTACCATGACAAAAAGTGAGCTGATAAAAGTTGGGGCAGGCTCTTCTCCAGAAGAGAACAGCTGCAGATCTCCCTCCGCCAAAGCAACCAAACAAGCCTAACTATGGGTATAGTGTCAGATCAAACTTTGAAAGTCGTTCTTATGAGCCGTCAAAGTTGTTGTTCTGGTATATAATTTTGCTCCAGTAATGCAGAGGAGTGGAAAGGTAGCGTTAATGAGCCAGACACTCAGAGGAGCCGGATGGCGTATTTATGCTTGGGTCTGTTTCTCTGGGTCTGTTTCTCTGTGGGCACATGCATGTGTGTGTGTGTGTGTGTGTAATAAAGAAAAAGAAAGCCTTTTTCTTTATTCATCCAAAAAAAGTGTTGTTTTGAACAATAATGGACATCATGAGAAATTTTTACGTACAAATTGTTCTCACTGCGCATCGATATCCCTGAATGAACATTTAGACAGAGGGACACAGAGGAATTGCAATGAACCATCCAGAGCAAAGGGTTGAGGAGCTCAGTGAATGTAGAGTGGAAGGTGTCTGGGATGAGTCAGTAAGTCAGTAAACACTCAAATACACGTGTTCTCTGTTGAAGCCAGGCTTAGGTTGCTTTCAAAATGTCAAGAACTTGTGTTTTCAAAAACACAGATGCATAGATATTTAGATCCTGCAGATCTCAACAATGTGATTACAGTGTTTTTACAGTAAATGTAACTGAACGTAACAGAATATAACCAAACAGTTACAGTGTTCTGTAGTCCTGTTACATATCACCTGTTGTAGCAGTGCTCACTGTATGTTCTGAGCTGTGCCACTAGAAGTACTAGAAACAAGTAAGACCCTCTCTAAGAAAACACCCCCTCTGATTGTTCAAATCTCTGAGCTAAATGTGCCAACATCTTCCCAGCATGAGACTTTTCCATTCCCTCTCAGACACACAGAGGCTTCTATCTGTTGTGTTTAGGTCAAATGTGCGATCACAGAATCTGTTAGGAGAAACAAAACACAATACCTTGCCTAGCATTTTTATGACATGAACCTGGTGCTTTTTATACAAGTGATCCAAAACTTCCTTGTACTGTGTGATGATGAGGCATTTTAAATGGATGTGGAATGTCAGAAACCCATATACTGAAGACTACTTTTTCAGTCCTGGTTTCAAACAACACTCAGCAACCACCCTTTCATGCAAACACAAAACAAGATAGACAGACAGACAAACAGACGCACACATCGCACGCATGCACGTACACACACACACACACACACACATGCATGTGCCCACAGAGAAACAGACCCAAGCACATACTGACCAAACCATTCCAACATTCCTACTAGAAGTGTGCAGGAAATATGTCAAAATATTGGTAAGACTTCATAGAAGCACCAAAATCACAACAAGTGGAATAATTAAGAGGGATAATCCTCACATTGTGTTTTTCATTGGAAACCTTAGATCTTGCAGTAGACTTCAGAGGTTCCATTTTCGCAAGCTGATCACAAGGAGTCGTGCAACAATAGCAATCAAGTCTCTTTCCTCTGTATCTCTTTCTTCCCTTCCTCCCTGAGGAGACCTGGGGTCTGTTTTAAAGAGCCATTTTTATGGTGCCACACAACACTGTTTGGATAGTGATATTTGCCCCTGATTTAATGTGCCTATTCAGGTTTCATTAATGGTCGGGACAAAGAATAAAATGCAGCTCATGAATTTTACATGAGTTATGTCATTGTCCCACATTATAAAATTTTTGCCCTTGTGAACATTTCATGCTGCTTTCTGTATTAAAGCTTGAAAGAACATCAGGGAAAACTTTAGCTAGCGGCATTTTCATCAGCAATGTTTGACTCACTTTCAGATGAGGCAAAGTTGCAATATTACTCAGTGTTGAAAGATGAAGTCTTTCCAAACTGCAGCAGGACTATTGTTTTAACATTTCCATGTTACTTGGTCCCTGTTGACCCTGTGTTTCCAAGACCTCATTTCATTTTATCCCTGCAGCAGCTGCTGGCACCTCTAGCCCTCACAGCAAAGAGTTAATATTTACCAAAGCTCGCTGGGCTAATTATGCCACTGCTAACATTTTGCACTCTGTGCCATTAGCTGTTGATACGAGGCTGAGTAATAGTGAAACAGAAAACCAATACACAGAGCAAGAAGAGCGATGGATTATGAGGCATCAATGTGTCAGCGTGGGGAGATTAATGCATCCCTGTCGGTGATGGGAGCAGGGTCGGAGCAGGGTCTCTTTTGGACAGATAGCAAAGTCCAGGAGTTTATGTTATACTTGTACTGCTTACTGGAACAATTTGTGCAGACAATGAAAGTAAAAAATACTTACTGATTACTAGACAAACTAATAATACGGGCACTAAATGCAGCTCAACTATATCTTTAACTGAAGATGGTTCAGCGACAAGATCGCAATTTTTTGCAACAGCGCCCAAATTTGAGCTTGTTCATGGTTCTGCATATGAATATGTTCAAATTGCATACGGTCATATGATCTTGGGACAATTTATTCTGAGTTAGTATTCTGCTGATGGATGCTTTGTCTTTGACATTCATAGAGTTCATGATAAGCTTAGTGAGAACAGTTTAAATGGGAATAGTAAAAAGTATTGGTGAAGGAATAGAGACAGAGAGCTCCAGGACCTGCTGCATGCCAATGACTTTTCCAACAGTTTTGATGATATGTGTGTACATACTGGAGGTTCAGAAGTCACAGATAAATTGGATTTTCAGTGCATTACATAGTAGATTTTGAATGCTGCCACCCAGGGAAAGGAATCAAACTGGTTTTTGCTATGTGTTCTTCCGATAAGAAATCACAGGAGAAGGGCTGGACACAATTATGATGTTTGTTGTCAAACCTGAATTGCTTCAGGTAGGTTATACTTCACTTTTGTCTTTGGATCCTCTAAGCCTTGACATGACAGTAGATTCAGTAGAAACTAATGACTTGGTCAAATCCTTATTTTGTATGCTAGTAGATGGTTTGAGGATCATGGGAGTACCACCGTCCCCATTCAAAGAGAGGGGTCTTTTTTGGGGGAGCAGACCCTAACCATGGCACCTCCTGGGACTCTAGTGCAGTGATTCTCCACCTTCTTCATATCAAGGACCCCTAATTTAGTCCACATTAGAACCAGGGACCCACATTTGATGACCTTTTGTCTCTCGAACCCAAATCAGAGAATATTTTTATTGTTAGATATGATTTTGTCCAGAATCCCATGACTGTCTGTATTGTAGAGATAACAGTGAAACTATGATCTTCTAACAAACTTTAATTTCTTGTAAATGAAATAATGTTGAAGTTTAACAATTCATCAGTTTGCTGGGGATCCCCTGGAAGCCCCTCACGGACCCCTGGTGGTCCCCGGACCCCACGTTGAGAACCTGCTCTAGTGGATACAGCCGCTCCCACATGGAGGAAAGTAGAGGAGAGAGGAAAATCAGAAGGGACTGGCTTGTTCAGGTCTAAAGTAGTCCATCAAAAAGGTTCCCTCAGGCATGAAATGGGGAAAATTCAAAGTGCTAACAAGGGTAGCGGTTCAAGTCAGTGACTGGCTGTGGCAATTGCGTTGGGTAACAGAAAAAGAGCTAGGGGTTGAATGTACTTTAGAAAAATGAGACAAAAAAAAATGGGTGCAAGAGGGCACTGGCACATGTCATGTTAATACAACAACATGAAGTGAAGTCTGATAGTTTCCTTCTGGTGTCTGTGCAATAGATATGCTTGTCAATTCTAAGATATATGAGTTCGCTGTCAGAAAACAATAAAATGTTCTATTTTCTCTTCAGACTTATAGGTAATGTACAAAGTGAAAAAGAAATAAAATATACATTCACATTTACATTTTAAGCTTTTAGCTGATGTTCTCACCCAGAGCGACTTACAATAGTACTACAGTTGAATAAACTTTAATCCCTAAATCAACATCAACGAGTTACCAATAGTATGGATTGCAAGGTTCAAAGTTACAGCACCCAGACAACAGAAATAATAAATATTCTTGTGTCCAGAATATTCATGATTAATAATAATTATTAATAATTGAGAAGTGCTGGGTAAAGAAATCAGAATCAGACTTGTCATTAAATACACAGCAACTTGTCATGATAGATTTTCGTCAGTTGATATTGTGTAGTCAAAAGGCTCTAAAGGGAAGGTTGCTGTTGGCAGGCAAATGTGTGATTCTGGTGATAAACTGTGATGTAGAGGTAGTGGGGTAAGTAATAATAAATCGATACTACATTTGGGTGGAACGGAAAACAAGCTGTTGATGATTGCTGTTTATCCAAATCTGGCCTTTTATTTGTTGCATTTATTTTGTTGCATTATTTTTTTTTTTTATAAATGCCTGGGGTCCAGACAAAACTACACAGTGTATCCTGCTGTTCTGAAGTAGGTCTATAAAACCTTGCTTTCCCAAACAGATTGTGTACCACAAACTGTCCCCACGTCTTCATACCCTAATAGCTCATTTCCAATGGAAATGACAAAGGCTGGTGATTAACATGGGAGCCATATTGCATCCTTAATGATTCCTGAGTTTGTGTCTCCTTGAATCGGCCAACACAAGAACAGATGGCCTCACGGGTGGAATCTAGACACGCTCACTGTGCCTATGACAAGTGAGAAGTGTGTGTGTGTGTGTGTGTGTGTGTGTGTGTGCATGTGTGTGTATTTGAGTAGTAAATATGTCTTAAAAGTGTCTGTTAAAGACTCATGTCGGTGACTTTAAATTCAGTTTCACTTGCCAAATCACGTCATAAATCAAGTTCAATAAATTCACTTAAAACATCTTTGCCTTGTTTCATGCACCCACATTTTCACTACCTCTAACTATCTGTGGGTGTATTCTTTCTGTTCACAACAGAACTTTGATGGCCAATCACACACTGGTTGACCATGCATGTAAATTATAAACAGTGCTGGATGTTTTGGACGGGTGCCAGACAAGCCAGTATGAAAGCCGACATTACCTATGAATAAAAGCAGTAGCTTCTTGCAGATAGTTGCTTGAGTTGATTTGAAGGAGTGGCATAATGTGTCAGCCTAGGAAAGTTGGACCCATGGAGTGTTGAGTAAAATTCAGAATGTCCCTATAGAAATGCACACTGCAGGGGCGCCCTGGTGGCTCGCCGAGTGGGGCGCGTGCCATGAGGCTCGGTCCTTCCCGCGGCGACCCGGGTTCGGGTCCGGCCCGTGGTCCTTTGCTGCATGTCCTCCCCTCGCTCTCTCTCCCATGCCTTCCTGTCTCTCTCTCACTATATCTCTCAAATAAAGCATAAAATGCCAAAAAAAGAAAAGAAATGCACACTGCATAAGAATGCTGAATTTCAACAGATCCATCTGATAATTGCCAATGAAATAAGTTCATTGTAAATTTTCCCCTCCTGGGTTTTGTGCAGGTTGACAGACTGGTGTTATACAATGGCGATATGTTCTGTAATTCTTGCCGTAAAATATGTCAACGATTTTGCCCAATTATAAGCCGATAATGAAACCACAAAGAGCAAGCCGAGGTTTTGGTCATACAATGGTTTTGTAAAATATAGGCCTAACAAACCCCAGATGTTTAAATTTTGATTCACATCAATTTTCAGCCCAAATGCTGCAGGAATTTCATTTTTTTAAAGGGATGGACCTTTAAGTGTTTGTTTTCTGCAACATTTACTCTCGTAGGCCATTGCTGTAAATGAGAATGCGTTCTTTGTCAGCCAGCCTGGTTACATAAGGATTAAAAAAGTCTGTCTGCATGTGTTAAGAGTATTGTTGAACTTATTTGCATGCCAGTTACAGCATGTCTGTGGAGTATACCTTGGGTCTTGGGAGTGTGCGTACATTTCCTGTGTCGCAGGAGATTTTTCCATCTGCATCAGACATGAGTGAACGGATACAGGTTTCTGTCTGTATCATTTGCTCTACTTGTTTGCTCTCAGTCTGTTAGCCGCTGTTCTGCGTCTGACAGAACTCTGACTGGCAGAAACAGCTGCAGGTGTTGTAAAATGTGTCATTATAGCCGCTAGCTATTATACTCCATGCACCAAGGTTGGCTGTGATGGACTTGTTGAGATGAGAGACGGCTGTTTGCAGCAGAGACAAGATGACGACAGAAGCTAACATGTTTGACATCTGAACACGGCATCTGCTGCCTTCTACACCTATTTTTTCCACTCTCTGTCAAACACACACATTTACTTCCTATGGAAATCTATAGTGGTGGCTTCATTGTGTACCAGGAGGCGTACATAAAAATTCCAACCAACTTTTTTGAATGATCCCTTCCCACGTTATGTCCCGCCTCAATATTGTGTTCCAACAGGAAATACATCACATTAAGGAAGCAAGATGCTTTCAAAATGCTGTTTCATTGTGACTTTAAGGTCAAATTCAGAATGAGTTGTTGAAATGCATCTTCACAACCCAATCATAGATATACCTGTATGAATAAACAGAATATTACACAGAAGCAGACCTCGCACAGGTCATAAGACCCCACAGTAAATTGGATATGGTGTTTACATGTGTTTGTATCCTAGATAATAGTGGCATGTCCCAGCTATCAAATTCAAGAATCAGAATATGAGCTTATCCCAGCTATTGTAAACTGGATTTGGTGTTCACATGCACTAATGTTTAGATGGAGTACTACTAGGAAATATTATAAGAATGGTAATGTGCATGTAAACGCACTCATTTTTTTTGTGTTATTTCAACACAGCTTTTTCATGATACTCTCCTTGACTTCTTCCTTCCTCCCCCAGGATCTCTATCTTTCACTTTTCTATCTGTTCTCTTATCTCTCTCCAGTCTCCATCTTCAGTCCCTTGTTCCACCCACCTTTACCTGGATCCAAGCCCTGGAGTCCTTGCCAACCTTCCAGGCATCTCCACTGTAAGTCCTCTATCTTCTTTTATGTTTGAGTTCACTGGCAGGAAGATACTCAGTGACTATGAACCAGCATAGAGCTGCTCTGATTTTGTTGTGATGTCAAAGAAAGTGTGATACAACAGGGAAAAAAAGGAAAATAAAAAGAACTGCCTCGAGCATAGAGTTGCCTGGCAACAACTTCCCACCTTCCTGTGAGTTGGCCTTCATCAGATTGCACTGAAGACATTTAGAGACACTCCAACATAAAAGTTGGTTTGCACATACTGTTGAGAGGCATGGGCCCGGGAGCAAGCAAAGAATAGAAGCCACAGAGAAAAAAGAAACTGCTGGAGAATAATGTGTTACAGCTGAATATTATCATATGGAATGAACTTGGACAATGGGGTTTTGTGCAGGGAAAACACTGAAGTGAGCATTAGCATTGTCCCCCAAGATGAAATCGGGAGGAGGACTATGGATCGGCTTCCCTGTTTCCATCTGTTTGTTAGTTTGTTTATTCATTCATCTGTCCATCACGTGCAATAATTCAGACACTGATCGTGTTTTGATTAAACTTGGGGGCAATGATGCATCTCACTGCTGTGTTGTCACATTTTCAAAATTACACTCATCAGCCCAAGGGCGGGCACTACATTGTTTGTTCGCTCATCCATATGTCACACGCAATATCTCAGACACCACTGATCCAATTTTGACAAAACTTGGGGAAATTATGCATCTCACCGCTGCATACCAGCATTCAAAATGACACTGATTGACCCAAGGGGAAACTACAATTACAGCTCAAAACACAGTGCCATATTTGTTGCTGATTGGTCCAGACAGGGACTCCTTCATTCGTGGAGGACGACATGTTTACTGTTGCCTTGCTGCATACTGTATGTGTCCCTGAACTATAAATGACCCCATCATCCTATTGGGTAAGAGCCTGGGTTGCTGTGTTTTTGAAGGACTAAAAGTAAGTTAGCAATATCTTTATTATACACTTCACTATATCTAGACAGTACAAATATACCCTGAATTGTCAGTATGAAATAGATGATGCATAAATCCTATAATTATAATCTTTTTCAGGCTACTTCCAACACCACCTACACAAGCAGCTGCAAAATGCAATTATTAATGAACTGGGAAATGTTGCTTGCAGAGGTCTCCGAGACCCCCACCTGGGAAAATGTGTGGTTGATGAGACAAGCAGCTTGGTGTGGTAGTCAGGTGATGCTGCAGTCACCAATATGAAGGTTTACTCATCAGTATATTGTGCACAGCAAGACGGCACAATCAGAGATAAAACTGATAATGGGCTATTACAACAATTCATTCTCTTTTAGATGGCACCTGTGATTCCCATCACAGATACAGTGTGAGGATTTGACATGACCAAACTTCCAAATCTTATCAAATCAAAGTACAGAGAAAAGCATTTAAGTATTGGCTACCAGTAATGTGACAGATATAAAGATGCCAGTATTAAATTATCCTGTTTTAATAGAATTTTATAAATACTTATTTTTATGGTTTCTACAGTATTTCTTTTTCTTTCAGCATTACTGTAATTTCTTTTAAAAAGGATTATCAAAACAGCTATTCTGTATTATTTATCATTTTCTACCAATCAGTAAGCCTATCTCAAAATCTCACACCCATGAGAAGTGTAGTGTGCCTATAATACCTGCTAAAGAGAGAGCTACATCCCAACTCCACCTGAACATCTTCTTTAATGTCAACCATTAAACCCCAGTGACTATGCATAAGTAATGTAGTTTTAATGCAAATAGTCATAATACAGGCTGCAGGTTATATAACTGACCTAATTGAACGTGTTAACAAAAACCTTATCAGTAAAGCGCTGTTTTGACAGGCTGTTGACTGGTGATTTTTCATGGCTATAAAATTGCAATTAAGTCAGCTGGATAACCATAGGTTCTGCTGTAATTCTCAACTTTGATAATTAATCATTTATAACTTCAATGATTAATCATTTATTATCCAGCTTGCCATGTGCAATTAGTTCAAATAGGACTCCGGGCATGACTGCTGACAACACCAGGAAAATGTATTTTTGCCTATATGAGAATAGTGGCAACTGATTTATGTTCTCACTGAAAATAGAGCTAAAATATTCCCAGACACACATCTACATCTACACACATACATGCACCATATACCTGCATGCTCCCTCACATGCATATACGGAGAGGACTGTGTATGTAGCATATTCTGATTTATTTTTTATTATTCAGAGCATTGGAAACAATCAAGAAACCTTGATTTGTCATTATTACCACTCAAACTCAAGAGGATTTGAATTTAACTATATTTCTACAGATTGATATCAGTGTAGGCTGTAAGCTACATTGTTTCATAGACTGAACCAATATGGTGTGAGCAGGGCTATCTTTTATTTCTCCCTTTCATAAAATTGATAGTGACTTCCTAGAATGCTAGTGTCAGCCATCAAATTGGATCAAGGCAAATGTTGATGCCAGATACTCTCAGGAGGCTAGGAAGTAACAATGCAGCCAGCATTCACTTGTTTGCTGAGTCTGAATAGCTTTGGTGTATATTAACTGTCAGACGGACAATATTAAAATGCTGTGTTTTTATACAGATACGATCAAGGCTGTTTAAGGTACACAATGTCAAAAGAAATATAAATTTTTTTGAGTTGTGAAATCTTTGGCATAAACCTTCATTTATCCAGAAAAGGGTTTCACTGAGCATGTACACTCTCCCTGTTGCACAGTCATACACATACACACATTCACATGAGGGAGAGGCCCAGTACAACCACAGTCTACAGTTAGCCAGCAGCTCCTCTGGAGCAATTAGACATGGATTAGTGCCTTGTTCAAGGGCACCTCAGTGGTAGTTGTTGAAGGAGTGGAGAGTCATTTATTCACTTTCTGCACCTAGATGTTTCCAGCCAGTCTAGGGAGTCAAAGCGGTGACTTTCGGGTCATAGGCTCACTTCTCTAGCTTGCAAGCTGTCACTGCTGATTTACAGTTATTTCACATCTAAAGCCAGCACTGCCAGATGTCCCATTAGCGGAGTTTTGATTCATGGGGTTCATTTTAAGAATTAAAAATCTTTTGTGATATTGTCGGTTTATGTGTTGCTTTGAATGCTGGTGTAATGTAGATCTGATCAGTACCAAAGGCAGGTACAGAGGGGGGTGGTTTATTGAATTTACCGGTGAATCATGAGTCATCTTGAGATTTAGCAAAATTGAAGCTCAAGGTGAAAGCAAAGCAGGGGAGGAGAGACTTTCCAATGGCCTGAATATATAATACAAAAATTATTGTCTATTAACTTCTTAGTGCTTAGTGGACTTTTGCTGGATAAATAAAGATTAAAATAATTTAAAAATGATCAGTGAGATTAATACTAACTTTTTTTTATGAACAAAAAGAATAATTATTCACACCTGTCCCAATACTTGTGCTCACTTAGGCAAAGTATTGGGAGAGATTAACTTTCTCCTTACTCTCTATTCTTTGTTCTGCCATTGACAGGGCAGAGTGGGTCAGCTCCCAAGGCAATTATGTGACATCAATAATGTGACAAAAGAAGAACAATCCTGTTCCTCTGTCTGACCTTCCACCACAGGGGACTCAATTCATTTGTTAAGATTTTCCTCGACCTTTGTCAGACTTTTGGGACTACAGACAAAAATCTTAAAACACACAAGTTGAAAAGCTTAGGGATTGACACGGGCCTGTTTCCATGTATCAGAGTGTAGATTACATAATAAGATTGCAGAATGTCAGTTTCCAAGGCAACTGTGTCTTCCTGTCTTTGCTCATATTCATGTGCACGGCACCTCAATATACTTGTCATTTTTTCTCAATTGAGGCCTCTGTCTCGTTCTAAGCTTCAGTCACGGTTGTTAAGTGTCGAATGCGATGTTTGTTTAACAAAGGATTCGGTGCAAGCAGCTGAACACCCAGGAAGTGAGGGAAAAGTGAAAATGCGCCCAAATGATGTTGGCAGGAAAGACAGAGGGAGGGAGGGAGAGAGAGAGAGAGAGAGAGAGAGAATGAGTTAGAGAGAGAGAGAGACTTAGAGAGGACAATGTGTGCTTGCCTTCCTATTTAGGTACATAGATATCAGTGTGTGTGGGTGTGTGTG